>NC_087346.1:42182500-42482500 GCF_030014295.1 Loxodonta africana | reverse complement strand
AGATGGCAGTGACTTAATTTTTATTTCACCAGTTTAGTCAAATATAAAAGAATGTGTCTCTGCTTAGCTCTCACGTAATTTGAAGCTTTTTCTTTATCTTGGCTCTCCAAAATCCATGTCAGTCATATGGAAGATGTAAATCCAAGTTTACAATCTTAGACGTCTAAGCAATATTTCTATTTTTTCAATAACTGAACTATATCAAGTCCATATTCAACTGCATGTCAAAAAATAACCTTTTCTTGAGTCTATTTACATTTTACATGATTTTTTTTAAAGTTTCCACAGTGGATGTGGGCTGGGGAATTAGAGCTTACATCATTTCCAGGCATTGGATGGTGGATGCGTAGATCGGGGTGAGGTAGATGGCAGGTCTTGTTTGAGTCTTCATCATTGATTTGTCCTGACTTCTGCCCCCCAATTTTTTTTTTTTTTTCTGCTGAGATATCCTTTCTTCAGAATGGATTTAGTTTTCTTGCTACAGACCATTGATAGGTTTTCCCTTATTCCTATCATCAAGGATTAAGACTCTCAATCTTCTGTGCCATATTGATATTATTCTTGGGTATAGGGAAAATGTTTAACTGCACATTTGAATACATGGAACTCTGTGGGCCTGTCTAAAGTCTCCCAGACATTGCAAACCACTTCTACCACCTAGTCATTCTGGGAACAGGGAACCATGGAGTCTGCCTGAATTCCCAGGTCCCATTCAAAAATGGAAGGCAGAAATTCTCTCTAAATGTTCACCTTGATGTGTAGTCTCCTGTTGGTGTTCTCCATCTCAGTAAATGCCATCATCACTGACACAGTTGCTTAGACTAGAAATCTAGATTCATCCTTGATTCTTGTCTTTCTCTCAGGCACATTCACTCTGTTAGCATGTCATTTCAACCCTGTCTTTAAAATATATCTGAAAGCCAATTTCTTTTTTGCCACTTCCATTGCTACTACCTTAATCTGAGCCACATATGATCTTAGGTGACTTATAGTAAGAACTCCCTCACCGGTTTCTATTAATTCCCCACTTCTGCTATTGCTGCCCCCCTCTTACCCCCAGAGTAACTTGCTAAAACTTAAATCATGATACCCTTCCACTAGAAGCCATCCAATGGCTTAGCATCACGTGTGAAATAAAATCCAAATTTCTTACCAAAGCCTATGAGCCCCTACTCACTCTATTTCTTGTTGTTCCTTAAATATGCTGAGCTCATTCCTACCCCCAAACTTTATAATTTCTAATTTCCTGCTCTCCTCCACATTACACCACATATCCTTCAGGTGTCTTCTTAAATACCGGTCCCTCAGGGACTCCCTCACCTCCTTATTCCCTCCCCTGACTTTTTTAAAATAACATTTATTACCATTCCAAATTATTTGTTTATGGTGTTATCACCTTCCTTCATCACTAAGATCTGAACTTTATCCACTCAACTGCTGTCTCCAACATATAATACACTGCTTGGTACATAGTAGGTCATTAGTAATTTTTTTTCCGCAGTGGATAATTGCACTTGATATTGGAAAACAAGTAAGAATAGGCCAGTGTTTCACCTTCACTATATTTTGGAGATGAGAACAACTTCCAGATGGAGCCCGAACTCAACGAAGCTCTCCTCATTTTGGTAGAAGATATAGAAACAGATATTCCTTGTGTGTGACTATAAGATTTCACCTCTAGTTTTGTCAGAATATTGTTTTTATTATCTAACCATGTCATATCTACTACTGTATAGCCTCTTGGAGTCAAGAAGGAAGGCCAGCAGCAACCCAAATCCAAAATCTATGATTCAGAACCCTGTTCAAAATAACAGAAAATCAAGAAACCAGTGACCTTGGAATCATTCTGTAAATCATAATAACTAATGACATGTTCACCAACTGACTGAGCATTTGCAATAATACTGGCATGAGGCAGCAAGAATTTCTGGCAAGTGTGAACAGCACACATTAGTCATTTATCATTAAGCTGTAGAGGTTTTGGGTAAGCCGTGTTTCTGCTAATAGTGTTTGACATTATACACCTCAGGGATCTTTCAGTCGTAAGTGACTAGACCCTAATTTAAGCTAGTTTAAGCAAAGAACAATATTTATTGACTCTTATAACTGGTAGCTCAAGGGCTCAAATGTTTTCATGGCTTGAGATCTCTCTCTCGGCTTTGCTTGGCACTGGTTCTATGTCTGTATTGGCCTCTTTCTTCTAAGTGGACAGGCTTTCATAATGCAGCAGAAATATTGTCTCAGGTTTACATTGTTAGAGCTTGTGATTCAAACAGAAGAGTCTTCTGCAGAAGCTGTTGCTGTTGTTGTTAGTTATTGTTGAATCAATTCCAATTCCTGGTGGCCCCATGTGTGCAGAGTGGAACTCTCTGCACGATTTTCAAGGCTGTGACCTTTCAGAAGCAGATCACCACGCCTGTTTTCTGAGGCGACTCTGGGTGGATTGAAGCAGCCAGCCTTTAGTCTAGTAGTAGAGCACTTAACCATTTGTACTACCCAGGAATTCCTGAAGAATACCTGAGAGAACTCTGATTGGTCAAGCTTAGGTCCTGGGCCTAAACTAATCCTGTAAACTATAATGGGGGAGGGAGGGTGGATGCTGTACTGTTGGATCAAACTCGATCATATGCACACACCTTTGGCAAGGGACAGTGAGGTACGTGATTGACAGCACCTCTAGGAACACGTGGAATGGGGGAGATATTTCTTAGAAAACAAAGGAGGAGAATGGGAAATCATGTTGGATAGGTTAAGCATTAAAGTTATTATCATCCATACACTGACATTGCTTTATAACTTAAAAAAAATTTTTTTTACTGTGCTTTAAGTGGAAGTTTATAGTTCAAGTTAATGTCTCATGCAAAAATTTATACATACATTGTTATGTGGCCCTAGTAGCTCTCCCTAAAATGTGACAGCACATTCCTCCTTTCCACCCTGTATTTCCTATGTCCATTCAAAGAGCTCCTCTCCCTTTCTGTATTCTCATCTCTCCTGTGGACAGGAGCTGCCTATTTAGTCTCACGTAGCTACTTGAGCTAAGAAGCGCATTGTTCACAAGTATCATTTTATGTCTTATAGTCCAGTCTAATCTTCGTCTGAAGAGTTGGCTTGAGGAATGGTTTTAGTTTTGAGCTAACAGAGAGTCCAGGAGCCATGTCTTCTGGGGTACCTCCAGTCTCAGTCAGACCATTGAGTCTGGTCTTTTCACTAGAATTTGAGTTCTGCATCCCACTTTTCTCCCACTCTGTCAGGGCCTCTCTCTTGTGTTCCCTGTAAGGGCAATCATTGGTGATAGCCAGGCACCATCTAGTTCTTCTGGTCTCAGGCTGATGGAGTCTCTGGTTTATGTGGCCCTTTCTGTCTCTTGGGCTCATATTTTCCTTGTGTCTTTGGCTTTCCTCATTCTCCTTTACTCCAGGTGAGTTGGGACCAATTGATGCATCTTAAATGGTCACTTGCTAGCTTTTAAGTTTCCCGACGTCATTCACCAAAATGGGATGCACAACATTTTCTTAATAAACTTTGTTATGCCAATTGACCTAGATGTCCCCTGAAACCATGGTCCTCAGACCTCCACCCCTGCTACTCTGCCCCTTGAAGTGTTTGGTTGTATTCAGGAAACTTCTTAGCTTTTGGTTTAGTCCAGTTGTACTTTATACTTTTTTAGATCAAAAAACGAAACTGTGATTGGGATGGATTGATACAATTGTCACCACAATGGACTCAAACATACCAATGATCCTGGAGATGGTGCAGGACTGGCTTTGTTTTGTTGTTATCTGTAAGTTCACCATGAGTCAGAGTCAACTCTACAGCAGCTAACAACAACAATGATAAAGGGAAAAAGCTTAAGGGCTGTGCCTTAATATTTCTAATGTTACTGTTCTCCTCCAGTAACTGGAATAAATACACTGGAAATGTCAAATACATAATGTTGGGTAATTCTGAGAATTAGGAACTACACTGTCTGTAATGAAGATCTCGTAGAATGAAGAAGAAATTGTCAGAAAGATGAAACAATGCTGCAGAAAATCAATAGAAATTGATTTACAGAATGGTCCTTCACGTGGGTCTTGTTTATACTTTTTTTTTGTTTTCCTTGTACAATTGGTGCTCTGCCCTAAACCCCAAATAGAATACAGAGCTTGCATGTTGAGTTTTGTTTCTGAGGCTGGCTGTTAATCACTGTTTCTTATTCCTCTCTAACTCGACTTTGTCATCGTGAAAATTCCGTTATGGAAAGACAAATTCAGTTGAACTAACAACATCTCAAATAATTCCTGATAAACTCTTGTCTCTTTGCACACTGGAATAACTTCCTTACATCAGTGACATCTAGAGTCATATCAGAGTGACCTGCCTTGCCTGTGCTGATTACACCCACCAAAACCTCCTCTACAGCTGGTGGTATTTTTTTTTTCCCCAGAACCAGGGCTGATAGTCAGATGGTATATCCCAATACAACAAACAAGGTGGAAACTGCTCTGGTCAGTTGAGGGTCCATTTCCCTTGGAAGTTCCTGTATCTTTCAACTGGTTTAATACTTCGTATATTGCTCCTCACTAAAGACTTCTGGGGCCCTACTGACCTGACCTTTACTCATCCTTTCTTTATTTTCCTCCCCATTCCCATTAGCACCATTTTGTGAAGGCTCAGAATGCTTTGCAAGCTAATGTAGTCACTGAAGGCCGTCCCAGAGTTTTAGTCTTTTCTCAAAAAACAAGAGATGTATTGTTTGTATTTGGTAGAATTGTCTTCTAACTCGGAAGAGGAGTGTTGTGTATAAGTCTCCTCTCAGTGCCAGATCAGCATCCTTTACCTGTTTCTGCAGGCCAAGGCAGTGGTCAGGACATGAGCTGAGTGTGACCCCAGCTGATGGCTCTTTCTGGGAAGAGACTTGGCTTTATTTGCTCTGTCTTCATTCAGGCAGCAAATACTAAGTGTTGTACTGGGACAAACTCCTTAAAAAGTTGGTTTGGATTTGCATTGTGTTTTTCCAAAACTTCCTTGTTTCAGAATGGGGGAGTTGGAAAAAAACTTAACTTTTGGCCCCTTTTTTCTTGTTTATGGCTTAAAGATAAATGAAATCTCTCAGTACACAAGTTATGATAAGTCTGAATGCTAGAACAATTAACCAAGAATATATTCCATAAATCAAATATTCCTTATGTCACAGATTGAGTTTGTTCTTCCTTTTTCTGTTAAGTGTATGGATGGGCCTCCATGGTTACACTTTTTCATATCTAATCCCTCTAGTTACAAAACCGGCATTGTTCTCAAGTTTTTAAAGGAAGTTTATAGTCTTATAGTTGTCAGAGTTTTGAGGAGTCAGGAGAGAGGGTGCAGGTTAGATGCACCTACCTCAGGACTGGAAATTTACCTCATACTTGAAAAGATTTTGAATTTTTTTTCTCATAGGGCACATTCCAACAGACAGTGGTACTCAGCCATGGCTGAATATAGAGAGCACAGCCTACAGTTAACCTCATATATACAGCATGAAGTAGACATGTACTACCCTTGGTTCAAGCACTTCGCTTTCCCTAACTTTTTAGTCCTTTAAGCATATCAATTTAAAAGTAAAAAAAAAAAAAAAAAGCTTTCGTGTGTTAACAGGGTTTATGTCTTCTTTCAAAGCAAATAACTAGGACAGTAATCTTTGTTATAATCTTCCTTTTGGGTTAGATAATGTGATATAAGAGTGTCATAAGTACACTGTCATAAATGTCTGTGTGATTATCCACATACAACTTTTGAAATATGAAGCAAAAAATTGTAACATTATTCTGCTTAAGATTTCACATTTTTTCTCTTTCTCCTCCCAAATTATTGGCCTAGAATGGTTAAAGAAAAATGTATACATTATAATATTTTAATCAAAAGAATTATTGAAAAAGGAACACTGGATATTAAGTTTCTTATGGAACATTTGGAATCCCTGGGTGGGGCAAACAGTTAACACTCAGCTTCTAGTCAAAAGGTTGGAGGTTTGAGTCCCCCTAGAGGTGCCTTGGGAGAAAGGCCTGGTGATTTACTTTAGAAAAATCACCATTGAAAACCCAAGGGAGCACAGTTATACTCTACAATATATGCGGTCCCCTTGAATCAGAATCAATTCAACAGCTACAGATTGTTTGTTTGTTATTTTTCTAGTTACAGAACCCTTGCAGTGTCATGGCTTTTAAGGGTGAGACAGCTGTGCTAGAGTTGGTGTGACAGCCTTCTCCACAGAGCTTATATTAATAGACTCACACACACACACACCTGATATGTTGTGTATTTATTAGCCTGTACTGTTGACAGTTATATTACATGAAGCTCAGCCTAAAACCCAAGTGTAGAGGTCCAAAATCAGCATTTCAGAGCAAAGATTGTACATTCAATTAAAATCAAATTGTCAGTGCCACCCTCTGTCGTGTAAAGCATCAAAACCAAACAGAGAAGGCAGTCTGAAACTTACAGCGTTCTGCTATTGCTTAATTCAGTGATTCTCCAGACAGCTATAAACTGAGGTCTAGTTTGTGACGCTTCTCTGGCCATGTCTCCCCTATCAGCCTATATGAAATAAATGTCCAATTGTTATAATGCTAAAGGTCAGCCCTTGTAAGTAGTGGACTTCAGATCCAAGGCTACACTTTGGTTTTGACCGTCCATGCAGTGGATTCCAGAAGGATTTTTTGCAGATGTGATTGTGGTATTTATGATATAATGTCTTTCCACCGTAGTCAGATAACTGAAAGTGACCAACAAAAGGAGGATGAGGTTAGGGAAAGAAGGAGGATTCATTTTTGTGCCCGATTTCAGGAGAAGAGTAACTGGAGCATCACATATTTCAGAGTGATGGCCAAATAGTACACACTGGGCAGAACTGCTTCTTACTTGCTCTTCCAAAGCAATCTGAAATACAGATGTTACCAGGGCATGGACGATGAAAAAATCATTTCCTTGAGAACCATGAAGCTCAAGTTCTATGTGGCCCGGTTTCTTTGAGCAATTTTTATAAACACTTCTTAAGCATTTTATGAGCTATGAAAGCATTTGGGGAAACTGTGCAGCCACATAAAGGTCATATGCTAAGTACATTGCTGGAAAATGTACAGCGAAAACCAGGAAGCAGCAAAGTTCCTGACAAACACTGTGATCCTAAGGCAGAGCTCTGCCTCAAATTGCATTCGTTAACCAGTAGGAATGCTTTTAAGGTTTCTTCTGTCACTTGCAATAAAATTATTTCCCCAGAATGTTACAGTTATACAGGCTTTAAAAGTCTGTCATTCATGTAATTTTGTTTTATTACTTTTTTAATTTCGGAGGTAAGGAAGAAAGGTATTTTGACCTCCTAGAAGAATATTTTTTTTCCTTCTACTTCTAAACTATAGGTCAAATTCTTTTAATTCCATAGATTAATTTTATGGAAGCAAATTATATAGTAGTTTTTTTTTTTTTTGCATCTCAGGTTTTTCTTTTTTTTGTATTTGCTATTGCTTTATATGTATTCTGACCCGTAGTCGGTTTAGTTTTGAAATACTTGCTTTTCTTGAGCACCTCTCCTATCTTTACTCCTTTTATCTCCAGATCAGATTGCTGTCGTGTTATCTTCTGAGGATTCAGTGCATTTAGAATTCAAAAGCTTCACTTAAAGCAAAGCAAGTGGAAGTGCCTGCAGAATGCTTGTCTTAGAGGCTGTCTGCAGCTTAACTTTCAGGTTTGTTCAACATCACAAGTATATCTGAGAATGTTATTCTGACTTGGATGATAGGAGACAGTTGTGGGGATTGAATCTAAAAAAGAAACCCGGTTTAAGATTCTTATATATAACTTCTTTGCCTATCTGCTGTCATGGGATCTTCACATCTTCTAGAAACCCTCTGACCCAATAGGCTTTTAGAGTTGGAAGGAACCCTCCTTTTACAGATGAGAGAACTGAGGTTCTGAGATGCTAAGTGATTTACCTGAGGTCATACAACACATGTAAGACACAAGCACTACCTTTCACGCATGTTTTCTAACACGATTAATATTTTAAAGTGAGTTTTTAAAAATGACTCAGTATTACATAACATTTTTCGTAATAACCAAATACTTAAGTGTTCTATTAAAGTCAGTCTAAAGAGAAGAGCCTCTTTTGGAAATTGGAGCCATAGCACTTTCAAAATTCATATTTTTTCATAATAAGTTTAAACAATATGGTTACACCATTATAGGAAGTAGAGAGTGCATTTTGAAGTTAACCTACATGCCATATTCCCCAAACCAGTTCTTTGGGAAAAGCAGCACAAAGCTAATCTGTAATTAATGCTATTCTTTCTATTCATAGGGTCTAGGCTTTGTTTTAAATAATGTCTTTGTTTCTAGTCAGTTTTTACTTTAGGCTTGCTAATAATGAGAGGGGGAAAAAAGTAAATCTTATAGGCGGAGAACAAATTAGCTCTCAGAGTAGCATGACAGGACAAACATTTAAAGAGGAACAATTAGAGGAAATGTTAAAATTGAAAAGGCAGCCTCTTTGATGAGCTCATTGTGCCAAACAGATCAAGATACAAATGAAATTTACTAAGAGAAAGCTCTGTCCTGTGGTCAAAAAGTGAAGCCCTCTTCTAATCAGAAACTCAGAACTATTCACCCTGGGTTTAAAGTAAAAGTCTAACGGAGAACCTGAACGATAACCTGAAACTTTTCACCAGCCACTGGAGAAAATGTTTTTAAAGGAATCTACTGGTTATATTTATACTCACGAAGAAAGGAAAACCCAGGTCTGAGAGATGAATGGGGATCAAAGAATAGGATACCAAGGTTTCTTGGTGCTGTTACAAGTTTCATAGCTGACAAGTAGCGTCAATGTTCTGAGGGAACTTAATCCAGTAATTTTAAAGTCTTATTTTCTGTCTCTTCCGGACAATAAATTCAAGTATGGGGAAAGTATGGAGTACTGAGGTATGAGGAAAGTTTTTTTCTGATAAACACTACTGACCTTGTGACCTGCAAGTTACTTGGGAGCCAGTTAGTTTTTTCCCCTAAATTACATATATACATACGTAAATATATAAAATATATATGGAAAACCTGGTGGAGTAGTGGTTAAGTGCTATGGCTGCTAACCAAAGGTCTGCAGTTTGAATCTACCAGACGCTTCTTGAAAACTCTATGAGGCAGTTCTACTCTGTCCTATAGGGTTGCTATGAGTTGGAATCGACTCAACGGCAAAAGCACCAAAACTAAACCCGTTGCCACTGAGTCGACTGACTCACAGTGACCCGATAGGATAGAGTAGAACTGCCCCATAGAGTTTCCAAGGAGCAGCTGGTAGATTCAAGCTGCTGACTTTTTGGTTTGCAGCCGTAGTTATTAACCACTGTGCCACCAGGGCTCCACATATGTATATATAATTTATATATATTTTCCCCTAAATTATATATATATATATATATTTTCAGATCTAGAAGAAAAAGAGCATTTTTCAAATCAAAGGGGTTACCTTTATTATCAGTATGTGCTAGGTAGTAGCTTTAGGTACAATGGAAATTATCCTAATTCTCCAGTTCATTTACTCCAACATCCTAATGCTTCATCATGAATATTCTCCTATCAGTGTCCTCATACTTCTCATATCTGGATTTAGAACTTCCACTGGCTCACAAATGAACTCCTTCTTCCCCTTATGTAGTAAATTATAAAGAACAATGCATTAAGAGAGAATTGTTTGCTTTTCATATATTTTAAGTAAAAATTATATACTATGTAGGTGCCAAATCTTTTCCTAATCCACCAAACTCGACATCTTTGGGTAAGAAGACAATATTTACAGAATACTATATGCCTGGTGGCTCAGTGGTTAAGGTACTCGGCTGCTAACCAAAAGGTCAGCGGCGGTTTTCGAACCCACCAGCTGCTCTGTAGGAGGAAGATTTGAGAGTCTGCTTCAGTAAAGATTTACAGCCTTGGAAACCCTATGGGGCAGTTCTACTGTGTCCTATAGGATAACTATGAGTCAGAATCAACTCAATGGCAGGGGATTTTTTTTTTTTTTAATTATAAACTGGTGATGCGTCTAAAGTGATTTTGCAGGAAGGCAAGCAAATATCAGCTCAAGTGGGAAGAAGCAGAAGAGCGTGCTTTATTCTCCATGTGGTAAAGTTTCCTCCTTTTCTTTAATATCTTTTAGGAGGGCCCAGAAACAGAACTCCTCCAAGAGATGTTAACCACCTGCTGATAAACAACTTTGTAAGCAATGCTCGGGAATCAAGGTTGTTGCCAGGCAAAAGGGATGGAAAAGACTGCATGCAGGCAAGGGAGCCAGGGCTGTTGGGGTCTTGGCGACCACAATTCTACAGCAAAAAAAAGCAAATAAGTTGAAATTGCTCATTTTGGCTGACTTCCCTACCACCTTCCACTCCCTCCAACTTCCCAAATTCACTTTCTGGGATATGGACACAGATTTCCTCTGAAAGAAAAAAGAGATGGTTGCATGTGTCTTGCAGATGGAATAAAAAGGGGCTCTAGCATTTCTGAAAATGGATGATACTGCACTTATATCTCCTTGAGATAACTCTTGCAGGTCAAGGAAAAGAGAGAAAAGAAACATAATACATTTATTACTCCTAGTGTCTCTAGGCTCATAAAATCGTATTTTTTATTTACATAGATGCCAGTGCTGTGGTATCCATTTTCAGTTACCTCAAGGCTCATCTTTCCAACATAACATAATCAAAGTTACATATTTTAAGTTAGTCTTTCTTATATTGTCACACATTTTACTTTCCCAAATTCATTTTCTGGAATGAGGAATTAATACAATACCACAGGTCATGGCATTACCTAGCTTGTCAATCATTCAGTCCTTTATCTGTTCTTATATGCTAGGCCCCTGCTAGCAGAGAAGTATATTACCAGTTGCTGGCTAGTCAGTCCAACTTGCAGCAACACCATGTGTTACAGCATAGAACTGTGAGCCATAGATGGTCAAGGCAGTGCCAAAAATACAGAGCAGTTAATAAGACACTCAAGTTCTTTGCCCTCCCTGATCCTAGTCACCTTGGATAAGTTCCATAAACTCCCTGGGAATCTGTAAAATAAGGAAATATTTTACCCAAATTTCAAAATCCAGATGGTTTTGAATATGTCTTCAAGCTCTAAAGTTGAATTCTCCTCATCTCTGCCATCAGTATTGAAGGGGAATGCGGACTGAGTTTCCACGCATCCCTCACTCCATTCCTTCCCCTTCCCAAGAGCATTTGGACTCTGGAGTAGAGATTTGAATACAAGGGGTAGTGAAAACATTCTTTCCACACAGAAAGGGGTGCTAGGGAGAGGATGAGAGAGGAAAGGAGGAGGAAGAGAGTTTAAACCACAGGATTTTAAAACCTGTGTTTTCAATTTGGAAAGCTTTTAACATTGGGAACATATTTCTTGTTGTACCCCTTCAAGTTGTGTTCAACCAGTGTTAATCACATGCTCTATTTGTATAACTTTTTGTTCTTTTAAGCCATGATTAAGAAGTTTATGAATAATCAGGCACTTAGTGAGCGCCTTGTTTCAGGCACTACAGAAGTATTTTATTTGCATTAATTCCCACAACGACCTTAGGAAGTAGATACTATTCTTACCATTATTTTCCAGAGGAGAGTCAAAGATGTCAAATAATGTGCCCAGTGTCACATAGCTAGTAAGTGGTAGAGCCAGCCTTTGAATGCAGATGTCTAGCACTACTACTTCACACTGCCTCACTCCCTCATTACCTAACCAAAGGCTACTTCCATGGTTGTATGATGATTTTATTATTGTTTATTAAAAAAGGTTACTGGCAAAAGCTTCCTACATTGACTCCTTGCGTAACACAGTGATGAATGGCCCCTTAAGATACTGCCTTTCCATCCATCCTTTTCTGCCATTATAAGAAATAATAAGTTAAATCAATGTGATCTCAGTCTGCTCTTGCAAACTTCCTCAACAAATTACCACAAGCTGGGTGGTTTAAAACAACAGCAATTTATTTCTCTCATGATTCTAGAAGACAGGAGTTAGAAATCAAAGTGTCAGTAGAGTCGGTTCCTTCTGGAGACTTTGAGGGAGGCTCCATCCTAGTTCCAGAATGATTTTATCCCAAGATCCTAAATTACACCTGTAGAGACACAACTTCCAAATAAGGTCACATTCACAGGATCTAGGGGTTAGGACTTGGGCATATCTTTTTCAGGGACACTATAAGGAGACTTGGTGGCACAATGATTAAGCGCAGGGGTGTTAACCCAAAGGTCTGTAGTTCGAACACACCAGACATTACCAGGGAGAAAGATGTGGCAGTCTGCTTCAGTAAAGATTACAGCCTAGGAAACCTTATGGGGCAGTTCTACTCTGTCATTAAGGGTTGCTATTAGTCACAATTGACTCAATGGCAACGGGTTTTATTGAGCCCCAAAGGCACAAATGCTTAAATACTTGGCTGCTAACTGAAATGTTGGCTGTTCAAACTCAGCCAGCAGCTCCTTGGGAGAAAGATCTGGCAATCTGCTTTCTTAAAGACTACCACAGCTGACCACTCTGACAAGGATCACAGTAGAGGGTTCTGGACACAGTGGGAAAAAAAAGTAGAACAAAATTCAAATTCATAAAAAAAGACCAGACTTACTGGTCTGACAGAGACTGGAGGAACTCCCAAAACTATGGCCTCCGGAGAGCCTACTAACTCAAACTGAAGCCATTCTCAAAGCTCACACCTTTCAGCCACAGTTTAGATAGGGTTTATAAAGCAAACAATAACACACATGAGGAACATGAGTAAACCTCTTATATGTCATTATACTTTAATTTTGTTTTTTATTTGCACCCTTAATTTTTAGAAAATCATTAGACATTCCAAGATACATTTGAGGATAAAAAAGTAATTTAATAAAAATCAAGTTATACAATTTTTAAGTGTGTTTACACATATTTGTAAATATTTGACATTTTCCTACATTTAAGTTCATTTTTTATATTTTTGTATTAATAGAGCCATTTACTGTTTGGATCTTTGATGTACTTACTGTTCTACTATCTTTGTTCTCAACATTGATTTTGTTGCCTGTTACATTAATTTCTTTATCAATTTTTCATTTTGTAGCAACATGTATATATGTATACAGAAGAGTTAAAATAAATTGTGTGTATAGTGTGTTCAGTTTCCTCTTTCTGTACTCAAACTCTATCAAAGTTAATAAAACCTTGCAGATAGAAACACACAATAAAAATTGTGCTTTTCAAAAAAAAAAAACTACAGCCAAGATAATCCTATTGGACAAGTTCTACTCTGTCACGTGGGATTGCTATGAGTAGAAATCAACTCAAAGGCACCTAATAACGACAACAATGTTGAACCCACTATGGCATTATTGTATGATATAGTTTGTCAAGTTACTCTCTTCATGCTGTCAGCCAATAGCTGTTTCATTCTCCTGAATTTGTTAATCAACAAATATTGATTGAAAACCTAATATTTAGCCAGGATACAGCAGATAACAGGACAGATGCTTGTGATCTTGGAGCTGATATTCTGGTTGGGAAAGAGGGACAAGGGAGAAGGGAGAGTGGAACTGAAACAAACAAGGTGTAAGTAACTAATATACAAGATCATTTGAGAGGGTGAAAAATGGTATGAAGGAAGTTAAACCAGACAATAGATTCTGTTGAGCCCTAAGTATCTCCTTAAGCATCAGTCATAGCTCTTGACACTCTTGATCCTACCAATTTTAAAATCAAATTTCATTTTGAGTTTTATGTTGCATAAAACTTGTGTATGCAAGGTGATAAAGTGGTCAAATGAAACTATAGACTTTTTTGTCATTACTCATTTAGAATGTCAAAAAATTATTCACCCATGAAAGGAATAGCATGCCAGATTCTCTGATTTCCCTGTGTATTTGGAGGAAATTGAATTGGGGAAAAATAACTGAAGCATCAATTCACCAAGCATCAATTCTCCCAAATCCCAAGCAGTGCTGCATTGTAAAAGTACTACCACAGGATATCCTCAGGGCTCTTTCTGTACAGGAATATAAAAATTTTGGGAAAGATCCCAACCTGCTGCAACTGCCCATATTTTACTCATCAATTACAATTGCAAAATTTTCCCAAAGTATATTGGCAAATGGCTTGGAATTTGTTATTCAGGAAGTAATACCCTGAGCTTAAAATGACTTCTTAAAACTCTCTTGAGTTCAAAAAGTGCCAGAGCATTACTTTCCATGATACACCTGCCTAAGGACGACATTATCCCCGTGACTATATAACCACCAGTTGCAAGAAAGACCTGTGGTAATTTTTCGTAGACCACTAAGCAGTTACTTTGGTATACTTCTTGAATTGGGAGCTGTTATTTGTCCATTCTTTTCTCCACAAATAGTATTTCTTTTTGTTCAGTTTCAGTAATTGGGTACAAGCAGCTAGAGTTATTTTCCTTTGTTTCATGAACTTTCTACAGTGCAAGAAATTAAAATGTTCATTCTAACCTGAAAGAAGAATTCAAGTGAAGGCCTAGTTTACTCTGATGAAAGAGATTTGGCTGTGGATAAGACTAAGCCAATGCTTGTTTCAGCAAATACTTCAACTCCACACCTTGCTAATTTGCTGGAGAACATATTCTTGATTATATGAAAAGGAAAGAAAAAGGAAGGAGTAAGACACCCCCCTCCCCGATTGGTAGTGAGGAAATGTCTTTTTGGAATTCATTCAGTAATAAATTTAACAAAAACTACTGCATGGCCACTATCATTTCTTTTTTTTTTTTTTTTAAATTCACATTAACAACATAAGGCAAAAGGTACCCTCAAAAAACAAAACAAAAGAAGTCAAAAGACACAATAAGAAATAAAAATGTTAGAAATAGTGGATTTAAAAAGTGGAGTGGATGGAATCAACTAAAACAACAGTAATTAAGTATAAGAATGAGTGTTTTCCTTGACACTTAATGGGTTTATGTTGCTATCTCTTTGCCCAACAATAAGATACAATGTCTGCAAAATTATGATTTTGACACTTGTCTAGAACTTTCTCTTGCATAACTTTTATTTCTACTCTTTTGATCCACGGAAATTGGTTGAGTGCCTGCTGTGTGCTAGGCACTGGATCCATACATGATGTATGGAAGGAAGTCAATCGCATATGGTACCAGCGCTCATAGAGTCAAGCATAGGCATGAAGCAAAAACATACATGAAAAAATAAACAAAAAACTTTTACATAGTGCTATAAAAAATAAACAAGGTGAGGTCTGTTGGATTAACGGTTGGATGAAGAATGAAGTCTAAGAAAGACTATCTGGCATTAACAGTGACTAAGATAAAGGCATTAAAGGAATATTTCCCTGAGAAGTAACCATTTAAGATGAAAATAGAAGACTAAGTCCCAACTCATCTTATACATTAAAAGGACCACTGCATTTCCACGTAACTAGCCAGCGTTGAGGTCATAAACCTGGAAACTTAGAACCAAAACAGGGTAAATTTGCTGGCTTCTAGTAGGATTACACATGTGATTTTTTCCCATTACATTATCATTTACTTAGTAAACTATGAAATGTATTGTAACAGATTTCTAGCTGGGCTCACTCACATGATTTGCCTTTGATCTGCTTCTTTTTCCCTTCCTGGTCAGAAGAACTCTAACGGGATTGGATGTCTTATGTTTTCTATTTATTTATTTAATTTTTATTGTGCTTTAAAAGAGAAAGTTTACAAGTAATCAAGTCAGTCTCTCACACAAAAACTTACATACACCTTGCTACATACTCCCGATTACTCTCCCCCTAATGAGACAGCCCGCTCCCTCTCCACTTTCTCTTTTCATGTCCATTTCACCAGCTTCTTAATCCCCTCAACTCTCGCTTCTCCCCTCCAGGGAGGAGATGCCAATGTAGACTCAAGTGTCCACCTGATCCAAGAAGTTCACTCCTCACCAGCATCCCTCTCCAACCCATTGTCCAGTCCGATCCCTGTCTGAAGAGTTGGCTTAGGGAATGGCTCTTGTCCTGGGCCAACAGGAGGTCTGGGGGCCATGACCACCAGAGTCCTTCCAGTCTCAGTCAGACCATTAAGTCTGGTCTCTTTATGAGAATTTGGGGTCTGCATCCCATTGCTCTCCTGCTCTCTCAGGGGCTCTCTGTTGTGTTCCCTGTCAGGACAGTCATCGGTTTTAGCCAGGCACCATCTAGTTCTTCTAGTCTCAGGCTGATGTAGTCTCTGGTTTATGTGGCCATTTCTGTCTCTTGAGCTCATAATTACTTTGTGTCCCTGGAGTTCTTCATTCTCCTTTGATCCAGGTGGGTTGAGACCAGTTGATGCATCTTACATGGTCGCTTGCTAGCGTTTAAGACTTCAGACGCCTCTTTCCAAAGTGGGATGCAGAATGTTTTCTTAATAGATTTTATTATGCCAATTGACTCAGATGTCCCCTGAAACCGTGGTTTCCAAACCTCCACCCCTACTACACTAGCCTTTGAACCATTCAGTTTATTCGGGAAACTTCTTTGCTTTTGGTTTAGTCCAGTTGTGCTGAACTCCTTTGTATTGTGTGTTGTCTTTCCCGTCACCTAAAGTAGTTCTATCTACTATCTAATTAGTGAATGCTTCTCTCCCACCATCCCTCCCTCCTCCACCCTCCCTCCCTCCCCCCTCTCATAACCATGAAAGAATATTTTCTTCTCTGTTTAAACAATTTTTCGAGTTCTTATAATAGTGGTCTTATTCAATATTTGTTCTTTTGCAACTAATTTCACTCAGCATAATGCCTTCCGGGTTCCTCCATGTTATGAAATGTTTCACGGATTCCTCACTGTCCTTTATCGATGCGTAGTATTCCGTTGTGTGACTATACCATAATTTATTTATCCATTCATCTGTTCATGGGCACCTTGGTTGCTTCCGTGTTTTTGCTATTTTAAACATCGCTGCAGTGAATATAAACCAAGAACATAGGGGTGCATATATCCGTTCATGTAAAGACTCTTATTTCTCTAGGATATATTCCAAAGAATGGGATTGCTGCATCTTATGGTAGTTCTATTTCTAGCTTTTTAAGGAAGCACCAAATCGATTTCCAAAGTGGTTGTACTATTTTACATTCCCACCAGCAGTGTATAAGCGTTCCAATCTCTCCACAGCCTCTCCAACATTTATTGTTTTGTGATTTTGGATTAATGCCAGCCTTGTTGGAGTGAGTTGAAGTCTCTCTGCAGTTTTGATCTGCATTTCTGTAAAGGCTAATGATCATGAGCATTTCCTCATGTATCTGTTAGCTACCGGAATGTCTTCTTTAGTGAAGTGTGTGTTCAGATCTTTTGCCAATTTTTTAATTGGGTTATTTGTCTTTTCGCAGTTTACGCAGTTTACTTTCTGCAGTATTGTATAGATTTTAGAGAACAGGCACTGACTGGAAATGTCATAGCTAAAAACTTTTTCCCAATCTGTAGATAATCTTTTTACTCTTTTGGTGAAGTCTTTGGATGAGCATAGGTGTTTGATTTTTAGGAGCTCCCAGTTATCTAGTTTTTCTTCTGCATTGTTAGCAATGTTTTGTATACCGTTTATGCCATGTATTTAGGGCTCCTAGCATTGTCCCTATTTTTTCTTCCATGATCTTTATTGATTTAGATTTTATATTTAGGTCTTTGATCCATTTTGAGCTCATTTTTGTGCATGGAGTGAGGAATGGGTCTTGTTTCATTTTTTTGCAGATGGATATCCCATTATTCCTGCACCACTTGTTAAAAAGACTGTCTTTTCCCCATTTAACTGTTTTGGGGCCTTTGTCAAATATCAACTACTCATATGTGGATGGATTTGTGTCTGGATTCTCAATTCTGTTCCATTGGTCTATGTATCTGTTGTTGTACCAGTACCAGGCTGTTTTGACTACTGTGGCAGTGTAATAGGTTCTAAAATCAGGTAGAGTGAGGCCTCCCTCTTTGTTCTTCTTTTTCAGTAATGCCTTATTTATCCGGGGCCTCTTTCCCTTCCATATGAAGATGGTGATTTGTTTCTCCACCTCATTAAAGAATGTTGGTGGAATTTGCATCACAGTCGCGTTAAATCTACAGATGGCTTTTGGTAGCATAGACATTTTTATAATGTTAAGTCTTCCTATCCATGAAGAAGGTATATTTTTCCACTTTTGGTTTCTCTCAGAGGTGTTTTGTAGTTTTCTTTGTATAAGCCTTTTGTTTCTGGTAAGATTTATTCCTAAGTATTTTATCTTCTTGGGGACTATTGTAAATGGTATTGATTTCATGATTTCCTCTTCAACGTTCTTTTTGTTGGTGTAGAGGAATTCAACTGATTTTTGTATGTTTATCTTGTATCCTGATCCTCTGCTTATCTCTTCTATTAGTTTCAGTAGTTTTCTTGAGGATTCCTTAGGGTTTTCTGTGTTTAAGATCATGTCATCTGTAAATAGAGAAAATTTACTTCTTCCTTGCTAATCTGGATGCCCTTTATTTCTTTATCTAGCCTAATTGCTCTGGCTAGGACCTCCAGCACAATGTTGAATAAGAGTGGTGATAAAGGGCATCCTTGTCTGGTTCCCCATCTCAAGGGGAATGCTTTCAGGCTCTCTCCATTTGGGATGATGTTGGCTATTGTCTTTGTATAAATGCCCTTTATTATGTTGAGAAATTTTCCTTCTATTCCTATTTTGCTGCTGAGAGTTTTTTTTTTTTTATCATGAATGGGTGTTGAACTTTGTCAAATGCCTTTTCTGCATCAATTGATAAAATCATGTGATATTTTGTCTTTTGTTTTATTTATATGGTGGATTACATTAATTGTTTTTCTAATATTGAACCATCCCTGCATACCTGATATGAACCCCACTTGGTCATGGTGAATTATTTTTTTGATATGTTGTTGAATTCTATTGGCTGGAATTTGGTTGAGGATTTTTGCATCTAAGTTCATGAGGTATATAGGTCTGCAATTTTCTTTTTTAGTGGTGTCTTTACCTTGTTTTGGTTTCAGGGATGTGGTGAATTCAATGAGTTTGGTAGTGTTCCGTCCTTTTCTATGCTCTGAAATACCTTTAGTAGTAGTGGTGTTAACTTTTCTCTAAAAGTTTGGTGGAATTCTGCAGTGAAGCCACCCGAGCCAGGGCTTTTTTGTGTTGGGAGTTTTTCGATTACCTTTTCAATCTCTTCTTCTGTTATGGGTCAGTTTAGTTGTTCTACCTCTGTTCGTGTTAGTTTAGATAGGTAGTGTGTTTCTAGGAATTCATCCATTTCTTCTAGGTTTTCAAATTTGTTACCGTACAATTCTTCACAATAATCTGATATGATTCTTTTAATTCCAGTTGGGTCTATTGTAATATTGCCCATCTCATTTCTTATTTGGGTCTTTTGCTTCCTCTCCTGTTTTTCTTTTGTCAGTTTGGCCAGTGGTTTACCAATTTTGTTGATCTTTTCAAAGAACCAGCTTTTGGCCTTGTTTTTTCTATTGTTTTTCTGTTTTCTGTTTCATTTAGTTCTGTTCTAATTTTTGTTGTTTGTTTTCTTCTGGTGCCTGAAGGTTTCTTTTGTTGCTATATTTCTTCAAGTTGTAGGGATATTTCTTTGATTTGGGCCCTTTCTTCTTTTTGTATGTGTACATTTATTGATGTAAATTGACCTCTGAGCACTGCTTTCGCTATGTCCCAAAGTTTCTGATACGAAGTGTTTTCATTCTCATTGGAGTCTCTGAATTTCTTTATTCCATCCTTAATGTCTTCTATAACCCAGTCTTTTTTGAGCAAGGTATTGTTCAGTTTCCAAGTGTTTGATTTCTTTTTGCTCCTTTTTCTGTTATTGATTTCCACTTGTATGGTCTTATGGTCAGAGAAGATGCTTTGTAATATTTCAATGTTTTGGATTCTGCTAAGGCTTGCTTTATGACCTAATATGTGGTCTATTCTAGAGAATGTTCCATGTGCACTTGAAAAGAAAGTATAGTTGGTTGCTATTGGGTGGAGTGTTCTGTATATGTCTATGAGGTCAGTTTGGTTGATTGTGGCATTTAGATCTTCCGTGTCTTTATTGAGCTTCTTTCTGGATGTCCTGTCCTTCACCGAAAGTGGCGTGTTGAAGTCTCCTACTATTATTGTGGAGCCGTCTATCTTGCTTTTCAGTGGTGATAGAGTTTGTTTTATGTATCTTGCAGCCCTGTCATTGGGTGCATAAATATTTAGTATGGTTATATCTTCCTGGTATATTGTACATTTAATCATTATATAGTGTCCTTTCTTATCCTTTATGATGGATTCAACTTTAAAGTCTATTTTGTCAGAAATTAGTATTGCCACTCTTGCTCTTTTTTTGATTGTTGTTTGCTTGATGTATTCTTTTCCATCCTTTGAGTTTTTGTTTGTTTGTGTCTCTGAGTCTAAGGTGTGTTTCTTGTAGGCAGCATATAGACGGATCTTGTTTTTAATCCATTCTGCCACTCTCTGTCTCTTTCTTGGTGCATTTAGTCCATTTACATTCAGGGTAATTATGGATAGGTTTGAATTTAGTGCTATCATTTTGATGTTTTCTGTGTTGTGGACAGTTTCTTTTTCCCACTTAATTTTATGTGCTGAGTCGAATATCTTTCTATATTGTCTTTTCTGCATATTTGTTATTGTTCCTTTTGTTTCTGTTGAGTCTCTAGTTTTTTCTTGAATTCTATTTTGATATGTAGATTAGTTTGTCTCCTTTGCGGTAGTCTTATTTATTTACCCCTATTTTTCTTAAATTGAAACCTAACATTTATTTCTTTGTATTGCCTTATCTTCCTCTCCATATGGAAGATCTATGACTACATTTCTTAGTCCTTCTTTGATGTTTTAATGTTGTGTTCTTTTATATAATAACATCACTGTTACCTTGTTTTGAACATTTTTTTTATCTTGCTTTGTTTTTTTGATTTCCCTGTCTGGGTTGACTTCTGATTGCTCTGCCCAGTGTTCTAGTCTTGGGTTGATACCTGATATTATTAATTTTCTAACCAAAGAACTCCCTTTGGTATTTCTTGTAGTTTTGGTTTGGTTTTTACAAATTCCCTAAACTTCTATTTATCTGGAAATGTCCTAATTTCACCTTTATATTTAAGAGACAGTTTTGCTGGATATATGATTCTTGGTTGGCAATTTTTTTCCTTCAATTTTTTAAATAAGCCATCCCATTGCCTTCTTGCCTCATGGTTTATGCCGCGTAGTCAGAGCTTATTCTTACTGGCTCTTCTTTGTAGGTGACTTTTTGTTTATCTCTAGCTGCTCTTAAAATTCTCTCTTTATCTTTGGTTTTGGCAAGTTTGATTATAATATGTCTTGGTGACTTTCTTTTAAGGTCTACCTTATGTGGGATTCGATGAGCATCTTGAGTAGATATCTTCTCATATTTCATGGTATCTGGGAAGTTTTCCACCAACAAATCTTCAAAAATCTTCTCTGTATTTTCTGTTATCCCTCTCTTTTCTGCACTCCAATCACTCACAGGTTATTTCTCTTTATAGAGTCCCATGTGATTCTTAAGGTTTGTCCATTTTTTTTAATTCTTTTATCTGATTTTTCTTCAAATATATTAGTGCCAATTGCTTTATCTTCAAGTTCAGTAATTCTACCTTCCACTTGCTCAACTCTGCTTCTCTGACTTTCTACTGAGTTGTCTACTACTGTAATTTTATTTTTAATCTTCTGAATTTCTTATTGCTGTCTGTCTATGGATTTTTTCTGGTTATTAAATTTTTCATTGTGTTCCTGAATAATCTTTTAAATTTCTTCAATTGCTTTATCTGTGTGTTCCTTGGCTTGTTCTGCGTATTGCCTCATTTCCTTCCTGATGTATTGAAGTGTTCTGTATATTAAAGTTTTGTATTCGGCCTCTGGTAATTTCAGGAAGGCACTGTCATGTAAAGACCCCTTGATTCTTTGTTTTGAGAGCTCGTTGAGGCGATCGTGGTCTGTTTCTTTATGTGACTTGATATTGACTCTTGTCTCTGAGCCATCTATAAGTTATTGTATTAGCTTATTTTATGTTTGCTTACTGTATCCTAGTTTCTTGCTTTGTTTTGTTTTGATATGCCCTAATGGGTTGCTTGAGTGAGCTAGCTTGATTATTTTCACCTTTGGAGCTCTGACGTCCTCTCCCCAGATGGCTAGAGCTGTTATCAGGCTAGGAGTCCATTCACTTTTCTTGTATGAATTCAGCTGAGGTGCCCAGGTAGCTAATCATCAAGTGTGTGATACAGGCTCTTTTCTACAGTCTTAGGGGGTCAGGGGTGTTTGGTGTAGGTACCAGAATCTGGTTGCAGCAGAGGGTCACACTCTGACCAAGGCAGGGGGCTGAGAATCATCCCACACATGTCTCTGAGGAAATCGTGTCCCTGTTCCCTAGAGCATACAGATGAGTGGGCTCTGCAGACGGACCATGGGCACCCAATGTTTTTGGTTGTAAGGACTGGGAGATACCAGTTATCCTTGGACCACTCTCTTGGGTGGTTGGGTGACCTGAGTGGAGCCACAGTCCTTAGGCCCCTGATGTGGATAGGTGAGGAACCCTATTTAATAGTCAAAGCAATTTCAAACATCAAACAACCAACTGTCCACTGCACAACTGAAACAGTGGAGTCTGTCAGCAAGGACCTATTCTCCTTAAATAGGCCCACACAAGTCCTTGCAGAGGGGAAAGGTTCTCAAAATCCACGGACTATTTATGCCTGGATGAGAGCCGCTTCTGTCCTGAGCTCCGTGGTTAGTGGAGCTGGCAAATTATCTTTTCCCCCAATTGCAAATTTTTTCCTTCTCCAAGTCCGGGAGGATGGCTCTAGGCGCTCAACAAGACCTGTCTCAGGCCCAGGGAATTCAGCCACTGAAGCTGGCTTGGCGGCGGAGAGGGCGCAGTAAAACATACACAAGTACTTAGCCTTTGCCGAGAGCGCCGTTCTTTGGTTATGGAGGTGTGAGTAGTCTGTGTGGCTGGCTGCTTCTCCCTGAGGAAACTGTGGCCGAACGCTAGTACCATCCTGCCACGGCCACTCCAAGGAATGGTGCCTGAGGGCTCCCAGTGATTCAGGTCCGGCAACTCCTCTCCACTTCTGAACCATCTCTCCCTCCCCCTGCCCCTCGGTTCATTTTCTAAGCTTGCCTTTGATGCTCAGGACTCCTAGCTTTTCATAAATATACTCTTTCCACTTGTTTTCTTGGGCCTTTGTTGTAAAGAGGGCTCGCTGGAAGCACCTTCTATTCCACCATCTTGGCTCCACCCCCATCTTATGTTCTTTAAACTTTGAGAGTTAGATTTGGTCTATACTGTTTGGACCAAATCTTTTGTGGGAGCAATTTTCAGGAGTGTTGAAAGCATTGGTGGAAGGAATTCTCTGCTTTGAGGTGTCCATCTAGTACAAAAATGCTTTTGTGTAGAACCTTTAATCACTCTCAATATCTGCCTCTGTTTTTCCTAGTTTTCTTGTCTGTATCGTGGATACGATAAGACTCTGGATTTAATATTAAGCCATTAGCGGACAGTTTTGTTCCTAAGAACTCTTGAATTGTCCTAAGCCATATTGTAAAAACAATTGTTTTCATGCCATAAATTGGGATTGAGAACTGTAGAATTTCAGCTTTGCAGTTGCATGAAACTTCTATTTCAGGAATTTCAGTTACAATTTTATAACTTCTAACACACACCTAAAAATCCAAACAACATGGAACAAAACCATTATTTGGGTATACACAACTTCTTCCCTTTCCTGTCACCTCCAGCACCATCATTGGCATACTGCTTTATACACATCCTAATTATGTGGGCTTTTATAATATTAATATAATATAATAAATATATAATATAATAAATATATAATATAATACAATACAATACAATACAAAACAATACAATACAATACAATACAATACAATACAATACAATACAATACAATAATATTTTATAATATATTGGTCAACATTGATTAAGCACTGACTGTATGCATGAATTATGGTGTTGGAGAAGAATATTGAATATGCTGTGGACTGCCAGGTGAGTGAACAAATCTGTCTTGGGAGAAGTTCAGCCAGAATGCTCCTTAGAATCAAGGATGGAGAGGCTTCGTCTCACATACTTTGGACACATTATCAGGAGTGACCAGTCTTTGGAGAGAGGCATCAAGTTTGGTAAAGCAGAGGGTCAGTAAAAAAGAGGTAGACCTTTAACGAGATGAACTGACACAGTCGTTTCAATAACAGCCTCCAACACAGCAACAATTTGAGGATGGTGCAGGACCGGGCAGCATTTTGTTCTGTTGAATGCAGCGTCGCCAAGAGTCAGAACCGCATTGACAGCACCTAACAACAACAATGACATGTGCCGGGCAGATTTGTAAGCATGTTTCAAATATTATCTTAGTTAATCTTCACAGCAATCCTATGATGTAGGTATTTTGATTAGCCCCATTTTACAGATATGAATATTGAGGCACAGAGTGGTTAAGTATCTTGTCCAAATTGACACATATGCCAATGCTGTGAAACATAAAGTGCAAAACTACACAAACAAATCAAGTGTGTTGTCCAAGCAGCTGTATGTTCACTTTTAGTTCCTAATTAAGGTATTGAGATCTTCTTATGATTGATTAAGGTGACGGTGTCTGTGCAATGCAAAGCTTTCTTCCATAGCAGCTCAGTCACATTGTATCTGTTTTATTTATGTAAAGCAACTAAGAAATTCCTATGAAAAAATAATGTCATTGTTATTAATAAGATGTATTTATAAGGTGCTAAGAAACCCATTTATAACAACATGAAAAATACTAATTGTGTCTTTTTTCATTTAAATTCACTTACAGAAAAGATCTGACCATTCTGATAGATGTACCTAGTAGGAAAATCTTGGTGGAGTGGAGTAGATGGAGTAAAGGCACATGTCCCGTATGATGGAAGGGTCTGTGGACAGGTGAGAAGATGCCGAGTTTATTGATATTTAAGATAATAAGATTTTACTCTAATTAGTTGACTTATTTTTCCTAATTCTGATACAGAGCCCTGGTTGCACAGTGGCTAACAGCTTGGCTGCTAACCAAAAGGTCAGCAGTTCAAATTCACCAGCCGCTCCTTGGAAAACCTGTGGGGCAGTTCTACTCTGTCCTACAGGGTCGCTAGGAGTTGGAATCAACTCGACGGCAACTAGTTTGCTTTTGGGTTTAATTCAAATATATAGGAAGTGATTACTCTGAAGCACTCACATGTGTAGAAGCAAGCACACTAAGGTTGATGGGCTGGCTTCTGGCAGATTAACTGTGAAATTCCTTCCCTCTTTAAGATGATATGCTCCTGATGATATGGAGTTTAAAAATACAGGATGGGAGGAAATATCACGTGTTTTTTGGACAATTTGAAAAATATGTCCTTGCAATTTCTGTCAATAAAGCCTACATTAGACTTTGCTCTGTTCATAATTTAAAATAGTCACCTAGAGATCAGAAACTGCTTTAACACGTGGGGAGTTTTCCTTTCCTAGCCCCTTGGAAAATTGAATTCTTCTGTGTCAACGTGGCTAAGTCTGCCCTGGGCTACACTTGATGATGGAATTCCTAAAGTAAACACAAAGGTTGATGAAAAGTGACCTGAACCGAAATTCTCCTGAACTTGAGTGAGGTTGAGAGACAGCTCTGCAAATTCTTTCCAAGTTGAAAATTCGTTTCAGTTGCTGCTATTACTATGCCTAATCTATGAGTAAAGTGAGAGAAAATTTTATGGCAAAAAATGGCCACTCCATGAAAGAATTTAAGGAAGGCAATCACTTGGAGAGAGCATCATCAAGATCATGGAAACACTGTGAGATATGTTACAGTCAGAGGCACAGTATTTATCAATGTTATTGATGTCTGTTTCTGAGAACTTTCTTAGTACAAGCCATCCCATTGAAAGCCATATCCATCACTTGAAGTAAAAACGCAAAACTGAAAAAGCAAAAAATGAAACAAAATCAATTGCTGTCAAGTTGCCTTTAATCTGTGGCTACCCCGAGTGTGTCAGAGTAAAATTGCTCCATAGGGTTTACAATGGCTGATTTTCCAAAAGTATATTGCCAGGCCTTTCTTCCAAGGTGCATATGAGTGGACTAGAACCTCAAGCCTTTCAGTTAGCAGCCAAGTGCATTAAAAGTTTGCACCACCCAGGGATTTCTTTCACTTGAAATATCACAGGGTAAATCCAAATAAAACCAAAAAAAGGAAATTTTGGATCTCAACATTTAGGCTATATACCTGTAGACGCAGGCACTAGAGAAAACACTGGTCGTTAGAATTCCCTTCTTTTATTTGTATTCAATCTATCTGAAGCTTTGCTAATGAATATTAGGTTTTGTACAAGTCACTGTTTATCACATGGATTTATTTATCTCTGCCTTACAGTTCTCTTGTTTATTTATTTCTTTTGCTTGTTTGACTGTACTCTATTTTCCTTTACTGGAATATAATTGGCAAAAGAGCAAAATTTCTCAATTTACTCAGCCCAGTACTGTAAGGGTCCTAGGAACTATGACTGGCATGTGATAGGCCCCCAGTGGGGCAGGAGCAAGGTTATTTCTTCCCAACACAATCCAGAATACCTAGCATGCAGTTGAAAGTCAAAATGCATTTATTGAGAAAAATAAATAGGGATTATAGCATTTTTTTTTTTAAAACCCTGGTGGCATAGCGCTTAAGTGCTATAGCTCCTAACCAAAAGGTCGGCAGTTCAAATTCACCAGGTGCTCCTTGGAAACTCTATGTGGAAGTTCTGCTCTGTCCTATAGGGTCGCTATGAGTAGGAACTGACTCAAAAGCAACAGTTATTTTTTTTTTTAAATAACATTTTCATCACCATCATTGTTGATTACGTTTTTATGAGTGGAAAATAACCTCAAGTGACAAATACGTCCCAGAAGGAATCAAAGGATACTCACACTTGAGTTTGTCCTTTAGACTAGAAGCCATTGTAGAACAGAGTACAGCACTTTGTAACCAGAAGTGAGGAGATTGAACATCAATATGTAATACTGAGGCAGCAACTTCTTTGAACAAAGAAGTAACAGAGTAGCTACTCTACATTGGTGGCCACGTTGTTGTTGTTAGTTGCTATCGGGTCAGCCCACTCACAGTGACTGTGTGTACAGTACAATAATATATTTCCTGTTCCTGTGCCATTTTCATGATCTCTGGTATGCTCAAATCCATTGTTACGACCGCTGTGTATTTTGAGTGCCTTCCAAACTAGGGGACTCATCTTCCAGCACTATATCAGACAATTCTGTTGTGATCCTTTGGCTAATTTTCAGGTATGGATTACCAAGCCTTTCTTCTTAGTCAGCCTTAGTCTGGAAGCTCTGCTGAAACCTGTCCGCCCTGGGTGACTCAGCTGGTATTTGAAACATTGGTGGCATAGCTTTCAGCCTCATAGCAACATGCAAACCACCAGCGTACAACAAACTGACAGACGGATGGTGATTGAGTTGCCACAGAAGGCATTTATGAAGAGTTGGTGTTTAGGCTGAGATTTGAAAGAGAAGACAGACATTTATAAACATATCATATGGAAGAGCTGTCAGGGAAGCAGTTGGTGCAAAGGCCTAGTGGTAATGAGCGAGGTACATTTGATAAAAACAAAGAAGTATTGCCTTGATTTTACTCCAATTTTGATTGGAAGCCAC
Source organism: Loxodonta africana (assembly GCF_030014295.1). Taxonomy (NCBI): domain Eukaryota; kingdom Metazoa; phylum Chordata; class Mammalia; order Proboscidea; family Elephantidae; genus Loxodonta; species Loxodonta africana. The sequence continues at coordinate 42,454,849 of NC_087346.1, read as the reverse complement.
ACGAAAGTTTTAAGAACAGAATTTAGGTTTATAAGATCATTCTGGCTGCTGTGTAGACTAGAGATTGTACAGGGTTAAGAAGGGAAGCATGGAGACCAGTTTGGAGGCTGCATTAGTAATGCAAGGAGGAATCAATGGTAGCTTGGACATCAGGCATAGTAACGTATCTTGGCGGAAGTAGACAGGGAGGTAGAATCAATGGAGCTGCTTGATTGGATGTGGGAAGTGAGAAAAAGAGAGGAATCCAAGGGAATGCTTAGAAGTAAGAATTTCTTAAAAATACAGGATTGGGAGTTGGCTGTGAACTCTAGAAGTGGTTGAAGAAAGTTTGAGAAAACTTGAGAGATGGCTATCAGGAGGATCAACATGGGTACTACAGAGGCTAGCAAGAGATGAAATACAAAAATAATAATAGTAAACATTTATCAAAGTCTTAATTGGCCATAGAGCTAAGTACTCCATGTACATTATCTCATTTATTCTAAAAAGAATACAAATTATATGTAGTGGGCATTAACACTTTCCTTTTACAGATGAAGGACTAGAGACTCAGGCAAGTTAGTTAACTTCCCAAGATCATAAAGATGGAGAAAATAGAGGCGTTAAATCCTTCAGGTCACTAACTGCTCACCCTCCAAGATGCTCTGTGGCGGCTCCTCAGGGTTACATGTGAACAAGCCCCAAGAAAACGAGTGAGAAGGGCAAATATTCACAAAAGAATATAACAGAAAGTCAGAGTCACACATAAGTTTAACCCCAAATTCATTTTATTCTCAAACATATGTTTCAGAATATTATGAAGTTACGTGTTATGGTGTGAAGGAATGGGATGATGAAGAATATACTACTTCCTAGAGCATATAAACAAAAGGTGCTAAAAATGACCTAGTATCCAGAAGGTACACAACAAATGTCTGCTGCATAATTACTCACTTTTATATTACGGCAGTGGTCCCGTGAGCAGGATCTATTTCCCATTTCTGGATGAGGATAATCAGAACCAGTGAATGTCCGGTCGACTCTGGCTCTTGGCAATCCCATGTGTGTCAGAGCAGAACTGTGCTTCATCGTGTTTTCAACAGTAGTTTTGTTTTCTTTTTCTTTTTATTGTATTTTAGATGAAGATTTACAGAACAAACTAGTTTCTCATTAAACAGTTAGTACACATATTCTTTTATGACATTGGAAAACAACCCCATGACATGTCAAACATTCTCCGTTCTGGACCCTGGGTTCCCTATTACCAGCTTTCCTGTCCCCTCCTGCCTTCTAGTCCTTGGCCCTGGACTATTGTGTCCCTTTAGTCTTGTTTTGTTTTATGGACCTGTCTGATCTTTGGCTGAAGAGCGAACCTCAGGAGTGACTTCATTACTGAGCCAAAAGGGTGTCCGGGGCCATACTCTCAGGGTTTCTCCAGGTTCTGTCAGGCCAGAAAGGCTGGTCTTTCTTTTTGAGTTAGAATTTTGTTCTACATTTTTCTCTGGTTCTGCCCAGGACCCTCTATTATGATCCCTGTCAGAGCGGTCAGTGATGGTAGCCAGGCAAATCTGATGGAGGCCGTGGTAAATGTGGGCCATTAGTCCTTTGGACTAATTTTTCCCTTGTATCTTTAATTTCCTTCATTCTTCCTTGCTCCCGAAGGGGTGAGACCAGTGGAGTATCTTAGATGGCTGCTCACAAGCTTTTAAGACCCCAGATGCTACTCACCAAAGCAGAATGTAGAACATTTTGTTTATACACTGTTATGCCAATTGAGCTAGATGTTCCCAGAGACCATGGTCCCCACAGCCCTCAGCCCAGCAATTTGGTCCCTCAGGGAGTTTAGGTATGTCTGTGGGTCTTCCATGACCTTGCCTTGTACAAGCTGTGCTGGCTTTGCCAGTATCGTGTACTGTCTTACCCTTCACCAAAGTCACCACTTATCTATTGTCTATTTAATGTTTTTCTATCCCCTCCCATCCCTTATTACCATCCAAGATTGTTCCTTTTTGTGTGTAAGCCTTTTCATGAGCTTTTACAGTAGTGGTCTCATATAATGTTTGTTCTTTTGTGATTGGCTTATTTCACTTAGCATGATGCTGTCCAGATTCATCCATGTTGTGAGATGCTTCCCAGATTTATCATTTTCCTTATCGTTGTGCAATACTCCATTGTGTGTGTGTACCATAGTTTGTTTATCCATTCATCTGTTGATGGGGATCTAGGTTGTTTCCATCTTTTTGCTATCGTGAACAATGTTGCAGCGATCATGGGTGTGCATATGTCTGTCCATGCGACGACTCTTATTTCTCTAGGATATGTTCCTAGGAGTGAGATTGCTGGATCATGTGGTATTTCTATTTCTAGCTTCCTAAGGAAGCTCCATATTGTCTTCCTGAAGGGCTGTATCATTTATGCATCCCATCCAGCAGTGTATAAGAGTTCCAATCTCCCTGCAGCCTCTCCAACATTTGTTATTTGATTTGTGCCGGTAATGCCGGGGTGAGATGGTATCTCATTGTTGTTTTCATTTGCATTTCTCTAATGGTTAGTGATCTCGAGCCTTTCCTCATGTGTCCGTTGGCTGCTTTAATGTCTTCTTTGGTGAAGTGTCTGTACAGTTCCTTTGCCCATTTTTTTCATTGGATTGTCTTTTTGTTGTAGAGATGTTAAATTTTCCCTTAGATTTTAGAGATTAGACCTTTGATTTGTAAAAGCCAATTTTTTTTTCCTAGTCTGTAGGTTCTCTTTTTACTCTTTTGGTGAAGTCTTTTGATGAGCATAAAAGTTTAATTTTTAGGAGATCCCAGTTACCTAGCTTATCTTCTGGAGTTTGTGTGTTGTTGGTTTAATTGTAGTTTTTTCAGAAGTAGAGAGTCAAGCCTTTCTTTCAAGGTCCCTCTGGGTTGACTCAAACTTTCAACCTTTCAGTTAGCAGCTGAGCACCTTAACTGTTTGCACCACTCAGAGACTCCAGGGTAATATAAGAAATGAAAAAAAAAAGAAAAGCTAAGAGATTGTTTTTAGTAAGGAAATCTAATCAGAGATCAATAAGGATTTGGGGGCATTGATAAAGGCTTAGAATGTAGATATGAAAATTGATCTAACTTAAACAACAAGAAAAGCCTTTAGGTAGCAATGGAAGAAATTATTTCCACAGACATGCCTCAACCACCATGACGGAGGGCTCTGAGTAATACTACCATTCTATGGTGCCATGTTTCCTGGGCACAAAATTCACATTCTTAAACTAACAACATTTTGCCACTAAACCTAGCTTCAATTAATGGTGTCAGCCGGTCTAAAATTATAAAGAAACCAAAAGAAAAAGCATGAAAAGCTTGTGAAGGAAAACTAAAGGTGGGCAAAGTTGTGTAATTTTACAAATTCTGACTTTATTTCTATCTCAAAAAGAAAAAAAGAAAAGCAAAACCAGTTGCCATCAAATTAATTCCAACTCATCGCATCGCCACGCATGTCAGAGAAGAGCTGTGCTTCCATAAGGTTTTCAGTGGCTGATTTTTCAGAAGTAGATTGCCAGGTGTTCCCTCCTAGGCACCTCTGGGTGACCTTGAATCTCCAACTTTTTGGTTAGCAGCCTAGTGCGTTAACCATTTGCGCTGCTTTGGGGCTCCTTCTCCTACCTAAGGGATCACATTTCTCTCTCTGGCTCAATCGGCAGAATACTCCTTTCTCTTCCTGGTTCAAGTAAATATTCCTGTATGAAGGTTGGGGATACCTCTTGTTCTAGGGAAGAGATGGTTAACAGGTTAATGTGACCCAAGGCTATTGGGTTTCCTCTTGGGTTTTACTAAGATTTATTTATGGTAGCTTTTTAAAAACAAGACACTGTCAAAGGCATCAATGTCAGCATTCCAGCACCAGGAATAATTTTTTCTTTCACACCCTTTTATTCATTTTATTGTTTCATTTGTGATCTGCATCAGTAGTCATAAACTATCTTTTATTATGGGTCAGGTGAAAAATATTCTGTTTCCTATGGTGTGTGGTGGAGGGTAGAAGGTAAATTGACAACGGGCAAATTTAGTGTGATACAATGACTCTCACAAGCCAATCACCAACTTTTATTACCAGATAATAATGTTTAAGCACTCTTGCTTTGCTTTCTCTGTGGAATCATTTATAATTTTCATTCTAGAATCCTTGCCATCCTTTATATCTCACTGTGTTCAACATCTTTTTCTCTAACTCCTTGTGGGAGCATAAGATGTCAACAACATGCTATTTAGATGAAACTGTTATCTTTTCTTTATTGGATCTGTCATTCCCAGTTGTTTATCCATACAAATAGCCACACCTACTGGGTTTTGATCAGCTTTCAGTCCAGACCACATTATTACTTTCCTCTTTTACCTCTTGTTCCAGAGTCAATAGGTCTGGGTAGACTTGCCTGTAGTATGACACAACCTAGTTTGTAAGATACTCTGTTCTCCCCAGTGTTTCTGACATTCTTCTGAGTTGCTGCCTTATCACTTTTAGATCCAAGACTTTCTCTTAGCCAAAGGTCTGCTGGTCCAATCTCTCACATGCAGAGTATAGAATTTTGCTATTATCTGGAGCCCCTCTACATTTAATGGTTTAGTTAAAATAATCTTTCCCATCTGTAGAAGAAGTTCCTTGTGTGTGTGTGTGTGTGTGTGTGTCTGCATGTGAGTGTGTGTTTTCCTCTAGAAGAGAAGAACATTTGTTTTCCTCTCTTTGCTTGGTTTGTACTGTTTACAGGCCATGATTTTGGTTTATGTAATCATTGTGATCAGATCCCCTTTATTAGAGTCAGTTAGAGATTACTGTTTCAAGGCAATTATAGCAAAGTTGAGAGTGATCTTAAAAACATCTTGAAGTGACCTCAGGAGCAAGGTGTATAAGGAAGTGAAGTTGCTTTTGTGAAGAGAGGAAGAACAATATTTAAGATAATGTGTATCCTTTGATCTCCTGGTTCATAAGTAACTGTTGCATATAAGTAAGCAGTAATTTTCCAAAATGTACAGACCTACCCAATTGTCAAATACGACTTGCCCTTGAGGGGAGAAATATGCTTATGTCACACTGTCTTCTAAGTCATTTTACTACTTCCTGATGAAACATTGTACGCCCCAATAAATCCATCTTCGTTTTGCTGATATCATTAGGTTGACCACACAAGGAAGCTCATCTATCCAGTCACTTTTTACAAAACAAAGTCCTCTATCTGTCATCCCTTGGTTCTGCAACCAAAGTTGCTGGTTTATAGCAAATCACCACTAACATAATTATACAGGCTCTTGGCTTTCTTTGATCTGAACTGATCAAATGCTGTGACAGCTGCCAAGAAGCAAATTAAAAATAAATCTAACTCCAACTCTGACTTTTCCACTTAAGCTTTGGTAATATAGTAGGAAAGCAATTCACAAGGATACCTCAAAAACCACAACCACTCTTAAGAGGAACCAAGGAAAAGAGGAGACATCCTTCTAGGAATGACGAATGTAGTTATAATTGAAATTTTCCTTAACGTTTTCCAAGGATCCCTCCTTCTGTCCCTTCTCACACTATATATACTTAACCTAGCCTATAAATAGGGTGTTCATAAAATTTATCATTTAAACCAGCGCAGTTTTAATTGCCATAAACTGGGACCATCTTAGGAAAAAACTGAGAAATATTGTCACCCTACCTATGGAGAAATGTATTAGATGTTAAGACATCTCCCTGTTGGTTTCCACGGCGAGCGAAAGAAGGCTATCTCAGGTTTAGTGTACTGTGATGGCTTTGTTTGGTGATATCTGATCATTATTCGTGGACTACCCTCAGGTCTCCACTCTCTTGTTGGTGTTCACGTGTTCAGCTGCTACCCCATGTTTGCTGCTGTTCTTCACTGCCTAAACATACACAACACCTACTATCCTCTGATGCCGGATTAGTGCTTGCAGAGTATTTTATTTATCCCATTCTCCAGCTGTAATTTAAGGCAAGTATTCTGAGCTACGTTATATTTTCTACAAAGATATCAGATATATTAGTCTAAAGACACAACACTTAGGCCATTTGTTTCAGAAACAACGAACAGGCAAGGAGTATGATGTTCATTACACAAACATATGAATAAATGTATTCTTTTTATAATGAATAACTTGGGGCTTTGCTATTCCTAATTCCCTTACATTAATTCTTAAGGAGCATGAGTAGAAGATGAGAGGAAAGAATCGCATTTACAAGCTCAAGCTCCTATACCTGGGCCGCGATGGATCGCTATATTCCACTCTTGGAAGATAGGAAGTTTGATAAGGTTCTTCATGAAAGAAATGTTTTTTTTTTTTTTAAATAATTAATAGCCTCTTGATCTCCTCCTAAATAATACATTTCCCAGTTGATTAACACATATTTGGAATTTATTTTTATTATTAATAAATTTGTGTTTATTTTTATTACGAATAAATTCTTGAATTTTCCATTTTTCTAACTTTGTTGTTGTTGCTGTTGTTAGCTGCCCAGTAGTCAACCCCCAACTCACGGTGACCCTATTCACAATGGAATGCAATACTGCCTGGTCCTGTGCCAGTCCCATGATCAGTTGCAGGTCCAACTGATGTTCTCTATAGGGTTTTCATTAGCTAAGTTTGGAAGCAGATCACCATGCCTCTACTCCTACTCTGTTTTAGCCTAGAAGCTCCGCCAGAAACTGCTCAGCATTATAGTAGCACGCAAACCGCCAGTGACAGACGGGTTTTGGCTGAACCCAATGCCTCTCTTTAACCCTAAGTTATCTATTTTTAAAATATGTTAAAGAATACTGACTGGAAAGTTCACTGTTTTTAAGAATTGTGGTTAAATCCTCAAACTGTGGACAAGATGTGCTGAGTACCCTACTTTGCAAGCCTATATGTGGTAGAAGCCAGCCAAATTCTGACAAAGCTTGTTAAGAGGTACAGAGTATATACCACCCTCTGACAGCAACGACTAAGAGAACTGGGAAAAGAAAGGGGAATCATTAGTCTCATAGGTTATATTTGTTCCTAGTGATGCTAACTGCTATAACTAACAAACTCCCATATTTCAGTGCGTTAATACGAGTTTATTTTTCACTCATGTAATGGAACAATGTGGGTGTTCCTGGTTGGATAGTTCTCTTCCAAGTAGACTCTTTCCAACTTGTAACTTTGCCATTTCTAGCACATGGCTTCCAGCCTTGTCCTGGAGGGGTTATCTCCATTCCAGCCGGCCAGAGAGAACAAGAAGTATTGCACATGAGAAAGTTTTATGGGCCAAGCCTGGAAGTGGTATATATCACTTCCACACAATGGAATCTTTTGCTAGAATTCAGTCTCATGGCCACATCTAAACGCAAGGGTATCTAGGAAATGAAGGCTACCTATGTTCATAGGAAGAAGAAAGAGAAGAAATCAGTTTGGTGATCAGGGAACAGTCTCTTCCACAATCTGGTCACCAAATATCCATTTCACACGTCTTACTTAAGGAATTTATCCACCGTTTCTGCATGAATCCAATGTTTATGATCCCCAGGTGATGTTGTTTTTGTTAGGTGCTATGGAGTCGGTTCTGACTCCTGGCAACCCGATGTACAACAGAACGAAACACTGGCTGATCCTGTGCCAGGTGATATAGTCTTTTCTATGAAGTCCAGATGAAGCTTCTCATGGCCCAGTAACTGTAGACTAAAAAGACAAGTTATCTACTCACCTTCTTCCTCCATTCTCAGTATATAATGGTGGAGCCTGGACAGGATAACACAATAAACTGTCCAAATGAGGAAGAATGAGAGATACATAGCAGTGCCTGCTCCATAAGAATGATGAACTCATGTAGTGCAGGCACCATTAGGGTCTTCTGCTCTGTAAGCTCTTTTTTGTTTTTGTTTTTGAACATTTTATTTTGTTTTAGGCAAAAGTTTACATAACAAATTAGTTTCTCATTCAACAATTTATTTACAAATTGTTCTGTGACATTGGTTGCTATCCCTGCAATGTGTCAGCACTCTCCCTGTTTGTCCTGTCTTCCTCGTTTCCATCCTTTCAGTTTCCCTGCCCCTACTTGCCTTCCCATCTTGACTTTTGGGTGGATGTTTCCCATTTGGTCTCATATAGTGTATTGTTCTAAGGAGCACATTCCTCACGGGTGTAATTTTTTATTTTATAGTCCAACCTATTATTTGGCTTAAAGGTGATCTCCAGGAGTGTCTTGTGGGTTCCTCTAGTCCAGTAAGTCTGGTCTTTTTTAGCAACTTGAGTTTTCTCTACATTTTCTCCCATTCTAACCATGACCTTATATTGTGTCCCTGGTCGGAGCGGTTGGTATTGGTAGCTGGGCACAACCTAATTCTTCTGGTCTCAGGCTAGAGGGGGCTGTGGTTCGTGTGGGCCATTAGTCCTGTGAAATAATTACTTCCTTGAGTGTTTGGTTTCCTTCACTCTCCTTTGCTCCAGATAGGAAGAGATCAATAGATGTATCTTAGATGGCCCCTAGAAAGCTTTTAAGACCCCAGACACTACTCACCAAACCAAGATGTAGAACATTATCCTTATGAACTATTTTATGCCGGTTGGCCTAGGTGTACCCTGAGACTATGATCTTTAGCCTTCAAGCTCAGTAACTCAGCCCCACTAGGTGTTTGGATATGCCTAGCAAGCTTCCATAACTGTGCCGCCTATATTCTCTATTACATATATGAATATGTATGCAGCACACAGAAATATGTATATACAAATGCCCACAGCAACACCTACATTGCACACACATGTACTCCCATATGCCCTCCCACACGTACATAGCAAACCCAAACCAAAAACCAAACTCGTTGCAGTGGAGTTGATTCCAACTTATAGTGGCCCTGTAAGACAGAGTATAACTGCCCCATAGGGTTTTCAAGGAGCATCTGGTGGATTTGAACTGCCAACCTTTTGGTTAGCAGCCTGTAATGGATTGAATTGGGTCCCTCCAAAATGTGTGTCAGCTTGGTTAGGCCATGTGTGGTTGTCCTTCATTTTGTGATTTTCCTGTGTGTTTATAAATCATAATCTCTGCCTGTGGTTAAAACGATTAGGGTGGGATGCAACATTCTTGCTCAGATTACCTCTTTGATTCAATGTAAAGGGAGTTTCCCTGGGTTGTGGCCTGCACCACCTTTTATCTCTCAAGAGATAAAAAGGAAGGGGAAGCAAGCAGAGGGGGGACCTCATACTACCAGGAGGGCAGTGCCGGGAGCAAGTTCTTTGGACCTGAGGCTCCTGTGCTGAGATTATCCCAGACCAAGGCAAAACTGATGACAAGAACCTTCCTCCAGAGCCAACAGAGAGAGAAAGATTTCCCTTGGAGCCGGTGCCCTGAATTCAGACTTCTAGCCTACTGGACTCTGAGAGAATAAACTTCTCTTTGTTAAAGCTGTCCACTTGTGGTACTTCTGTAATAGCAGCACTAGATGACTAACATACAGCTGAACCCTTCACAACTATGCCATCGGGGTTTCCATATAGCATACATATATACCTATGTAACTACTCAGAAATTTTAGATTGCTATTACTGTTGTTGCAGAATTGTATGTTATAGCATTTGCCACTGTTGTACTTTATTCTTGTGTATCTCCCAGTGTCTTCATTTACCTTGGTCATGTTGTGCTGGATTCCCCCATATTGTGAATTGCCTTTACGTTCACCAGAATTAACACGTGCCTACTATCTAGTTCACTATCTAGTAAGTGATCCTCCCTTCCTCCCCCTTCCATCCCTGGTAACCAATAAAAAGTTGGTTTCTGTGTGTAAACCTACCTATTCTTGATTTTTTATAAAAGTGTTATCATACAATATTTGTCCTTTTGTGATTGACTTATTTCCCTCAGCATAATGTCCTCCAAATTCATCCATGTTATGTTTCAATGTTTTGCAGAATCACCATTATTCTTGATTGTTGCCTAGTATTCCACTGTATGTACGTGCAACATTTTGTTTATCCATTCATCTGTTGATACACACTAAGGTTGTTTTCATCTTTTTGCTATTGTGAATAATGTTACAAAGAACATGGGTATGCATATGTCTATTCATGTCACTGCTCTTATTTCTCTAGGATTTATACTGCGGAATGGGATGGCTGGAACATTTGAAATTTCAATTTCTAGCTTTTTGAAGGAGTGCCATACTGTTTTCCATACTGGTTGTACCATTTTACAATCCCACCAGCAGTACATAAGAGTTCCAATCTCCTCACTACCTTACCAGCATTTGTTTTCTGTTTTTGATCAGTGCCGTTTTTGCAGGGATGAGTTGGTATCTCATTGTAGTTTTGATTTGCATCTCCCTAATGGCTAATGATCAAAAGCATCTCTTCATGTGTTTATTAGCCACCTGAATGTCTTCTTTGGTAAAGTGTCTTGCCCATTTTTTCTGTCCTTTTTTTTTAAATTGTACTTTAGATGAAGGTTTACAGAACAAACTAACTTCTCCTTAATCAGTTAGTACACATATTGTTTTGTGATATTGGTTACCAACCCCACGACATGTCAACACTCTCCATTCTCAACCTTGGCTTCCCTGTTACCAGCTTTCCTGTCCCCTGCTGCCTTCTAGTCCTTGCTCCTGGACCAGCATGCCTCTTTAGTCTCATTTTGTTTTATGGGCCTGTCTAATCTTTGGTTGAAAGATGAACCTCAGGAATGGCTTCATTAATGAGCTAAAAGGATGTGCAGGGGCCATACTCTTGGTGTTTCTCCAGTCTCTGTCAGGCCTATAAGTCTGGTCTTTTTTTTTGTGAGTTAGAATTTTGTTCTACATTTTTCTCCAGCTCTGTCCAGGACCCTGTATTGTGATCCCCATCAGAATTTTTGCCCATTTTTTTATTGGACTGTTTGTCTTCTTGTTTTTGAGGTGTTGAAGTTTTCTATAAATTTTAGAGATTAGACCTGGTCAGATATGCCATTGCCAAAGATTTTTTCCCAGTCTGTAGGCTCTCTTTTTACTTTTTTGGTAAAGTCTTTCGATGATCATAAGTATTTAATTTTTAAGATGTCCTGGTCATCTGGTTTATCTTCTGTTGTTTGTGCCTTTTTTTAAAATTATTGTTATGCTTGATAGTGTGTTTATGCCATAAATTAGGATTCATAGCTTTCTCCCTATGTTATCTTACAGGATAGTTTTAGGCTTAGCATTTAGGTCTTTGATCCTTTTTGAGTTAGTTTTTGTGTATGGTGTGAGGTATGAATCCTGTTTCATTTTTCCTGCAAATGGATATCCAGCTTTGCCAGGACAATTTGTTAAAGAGACTATCTCTTCCCCATTGAATGGACTTCAACCCTTTGTTGAAGATTAGCTGTCCATAGCTGGATGGATTTACTTCTAGGTTTTCTATTCGGTTCCTTCGGTCTGTGTGTATGTTGTACCAGTACCAGCCTGTTTCAACTACTGTGGCTGTTTAGTAAGTTCTGAGATTTGAAAATGTGAGGCCTCCTACTTTTTTCTTCTTCTATAATGCTTTAATATTTGGGGCCTCTTTCTCTTCCATATTGAGTTGGAGATTAATTTTCCCTTTTTGCTAAAGAATGTTATTGGGATTTGGACTGGAATTGCATTGTGTCTATGGGTCACTTTGGGTAGTATTGGCATTTTCACAATGTTAAATCTTCCAATCCATGAGCATGGCATGTTTTCTCATTTACGTAGGCATCTTTTGGTTTCTTGAAGTAGTATTTTGTAGTTTTCCTTGTTTAAGTCTTTTTCATCCTTGGTTAGATTTATTCCTAAGTATTTTATCCTTTTGGAGGTTATCGTAAATGGTATTGTTTTCTTGATTTCCTTTTTGGAGTTCTTCTTGTTAGTGTAAATTGATTTTTGTGTGTTGATCTCATACCCTGCCACTATGCTGAACCCTTGTTAGTTCCAGTGACTTTCTTGTGGAATCTCTGGGATTTTCTGTGTACTGCTTTGTAACTTCCTGATTAGATACTCATTCAGCTCTCTGGGAGAACCATCTTTGACCATTGTTCTGTGAGTCTCCTGGCTGTGCTTTCTGGGAGTTACCTGCTTGTTCACTGTCCTCCATAGCCACATCTCAAATGGGCTTTTTGGGTATGCCCACTGGGAATTGTACAGATTTTGCAATCCACATCATTTTCAGGCAAATATGAGCACCCAAAGGTTGTTTGAAAAATACAGCAGTCAAAGGCATTTATGATTTATTTGGCAATACAGTTCCTTCAAAATCTTAGGAGGCTTTTGAGCTATTTGTTTCCCGTCAGTTATGTGTAAGTACATGTAAAATTCTTTCTGAAATATAACTCTTAAATACGCTTTATTACTTTGCTACTTTTCCTCCATGCTTCTGTCTTTGTTTATTAGAAAACTATCTTGAGGCCATATGAAAAAAAATGGTTTGGGATGAAAATGCACTATCCTTAGTTCAATCTCAAAGGCAGAGCTGAGTTCCTTTGTTCAGTGAAATCTTACTGGACTTCTGTTGCTCAAAGTTCATATCAGCCTCTCACTGTTTCGGGTCTAGAAACAGTCGGTTTTCCAAATTTTGGAGACTCCAAAATTTTGAATTGTTTCTATTCCTTTCTCATTTCTGCTTGTAGACTTTACAATTCTTTCTTGATCTCATTTCTCTCTTGTGATATCTTGTTAAAGGCAGAAGGTAAAAACCAAGACACGTTATCACTCTCATTCTTCCCAACACTGCCACTAGAGTTACAGGTTCAGAAGGCATTAGTTTACCTTCCAAGCAGGAAATGGTTTTGTCAAATATTTTGCCATTGCACAACATGAATCTCCATCATTATAGCCTCCAATATTATTTTTCTTACTCCTTGCTGCCTAATTAGCCACATAATTTAGACTTTTATTTAAAGCAACACACCAATACCATTTTTTTGTATTAGGTATCATAGGTTAACTACTATAAAAGACAAACCTAAAAACTTCAGAATCTTAAAAGGGTAAAAGCTTAGTTTTGCTTACTTAACAGTTAATGTGGGTCTAGTTTGGGGTATGAGGGTATCGAGTCTATGTGTTCATTCAGGGACACAGACTGTTGAAATCTCTGCTATCTTTAACACTGGCTTCTGTGCTCTTCCTGGGCATTAATATAAAGCCTGCTGCTGGGAAAGGACATTAAAAATTATACTTTATAGCTTTTAAGAGGTTAGGGACAAAAGTAACATACTTCACTTTTGCCCACTTTCCATTGGGCAGAACTCAGTTTTATGGCCACATGCAAGTGTTAGCAATTCTGGGAAATACAAACTTGCTGTGTTCCCAAGAAAATTACAAAATAGGTTTAGTAATTATCTAGTTGTCTGTACCACTGTGTAGTAAAGTATTTTTGAGGAAAAAGCATTCTTTCCTTCCTTCCTTATTGAAGCTAAGTGAAGGGAGAACCAAGATCACTCATGAAATTGGTATTATCTTTAACAAGGGGAGATTAAAAACTCTTCCCTTTGTAGGTGCTTTCTGAGATTCAGAAAAGCACGGTGAAAAAGTTTTTGGGAGAGCTTTAGGGAGTCCAGGAAAACAGCAAGTAGTCTTTTTCAGTTCCTGCATTCCCACTCTGAGATGAGGAGGGGTTAGAGCCTATTTGAACAGAGGCTGGCATCTGATTCCTGAAGACAAGAGGCCCTCTGGAAGGGTAGGGGTTGAGGACTCTTGGTATACTTTAGTTTTTCTGGTGGAGACACTTAGGACAATTGATTCCTGATATTGTGTCTACAAGTCCATTGAGAGGTGACTTCACCTGGAGGAACAAGAAGGTAGTGATCGGACAACTTGTATATGCTACATAGGTAGTCACTGAGAAAAGTGACAGAATGTCCAACCCAGAGAAGTTGGTTGGGAGATACGTATTACTGCTGATGGGGCCAAAGAGAGACATGGCTGCTCCTCTAAGGGGGTCTGTTGAATAATGGAAAAATCTTAGGTGAAAGTGAGGATAAGCCTCAGGAACTACATGTACTAGCCTTGTGGAGACTCTAATATCAATAACGGTCCCAACATCAGAGGAAGCCAGGTTCAGGCAGAATGAGGGCAGGAACATCTTGCAACTACCAACAAGAGGGAAGTAACATCAAGAGATAATGTCTCCTCTATTGCTTATTACTACCCCACATTGAAGCACTTACTGATGAAGATTTGAAGCACTTACTAATGGTGATCAAAGACTACAGCCTTCAGTATGGATTGCACCTCAACATAAAGAAAACAAAAATTCTCACAATTGGACCAATAAGCAACATCATGATAAACAGAGAAAATACTGAAGTTGTCAAGGATTTTATTTTACTTGAATCCACAGCCAATGCCCATGGAAGCAGCAGTCCACAAAACAAACGATGTATTGCATTGGGCAAATATACTGCAAAAGACCTCTTTAAAGCATTGAAAAGCAAAGATATCACTTTGAGGACTAAGGTGGGCCTGACCCAAGCCATGCTATTTTCAATCGCCTCATATGCATGCAAAAGCTGGACAATGAATAAGGAAGACCAAAGATGAATTAATGCTTTTGAATTATGGTATTGGTGAAGAATATTGAATATAGCATGGACTTCCAGAAGAAAGAATAAATCTGTCTTGGAAGAAGTACAGTCAGACTGCTCCTTGGTGGCGAGGATGGTGAGACTTCATCTCACGTACTTTGGACATGTTGTCAGGAGGAACCAGTTCCTGGAGAAGAACGTCATGTTGGTAAAGTAGAGAGTCAATGAAAAAGAGGAAGACCCTCAACAAGATGGACTGACACAGTGGCCTCAGCAACGGCCTCAAACATAGCAATGATTTCAAGGATGGCACAGGACCAGACAGAGTTTCCTTCTGTTGTAATTAGGGTCACTATGAGTTGCAGCCAACTCAATGGCACGTAACAACAATAATACCCCGCACTGGAGGAACTAGAACTTTCTTCTCCCCAACCCCGCCTATCTGTGCAACTGAAGCTTCTGGTTTAGTACATGCAGGTGGAGGAGAAGAAATGAGTTTTGGATCAAGATCATGTGTGAAGTTTCAAAAATTAGTAAGATTAAGGTTTTGTTGTTTTTGATAGCAGGACTGAGCGTATATATCAACTTGGGGAGAATTAATATCTTGACCTCATTTGAGTCTTCTAATCCATGCACACAATATGTTTCTCCATTTTATAAACCTGCTTTCTTCTTTCTTAGCAATGTTTTGTAGTTTCCATGTAAAGGTCTTTCACATTGTTTTTCAGATATATCCCTAAATATTTCATATTTATGATGCTATCATAAAAGATTTTTTAAAAATTCAACTTCTGATAGTTTCTATTATATAGAAATATGATTGATTTTTTGTATATTTTATAAACTCCAACCTTATCAACTTATTTACTAGTTCTATTTTCCATATTTAATCACATTTTCTATACAATCATTTCATCTGTGAATAAAGACTGTTTATTCCTTATTTTTCAACCCGGATTCCTTATAATTTCTTCTTTGTATCTTATTGTAGTAGCCAAAACCTCCAGTACAGTGATGAATAGAAGACATGAGAGCTGACGTCCTTGCCATGTTTAAAACCTTAAAGGAAAATATTCGGTCTTTCACCGTAAGTGTTATGACAGCTGAAAGATTTTTCATAGGTACCTTTTAGGTTGAGGAAGTTCCGTTCTATTGTCAGTATGCTGAGAGTTTTTTTTTTTTTTTCAAACAGGAATAGGTACTGCTTTTTGTCAAATGCTTCTTCTGCATTTATTTAACTGAGCAAATGATTTTACTTCTCTAATTTCCTAGTCTGGTGAATTACATAGATTGATTTTTGAGAGTTAAGCTCATCTTACATTCCTAGAATAAATCCCATTTGGTCATGACGTATTATGATTTTTATATATTGTTAGATTAGTTTGCTAAAATTTTGTTTAGAATTTTTGCCTCTATGATCATGAAAAATACTGTCCTGCAGTTTTCATTTATTGTGAAGTCTTTGCCTACTTTTGATATCAGGGTAATACTGACTCATGGAAGGAATTAGAAAGTTCTTCTTATTCAATTTTCTGGAATAGTTTCTGTACAATTGGTATCATTTCTTCCCTAAACATCTGTTAGAATTCACCACTGAAATCCACATGGCCTGAAGTTTTCTCTGTAGAAAGATTTTTAACTACAAATCCAATTTTTTAAATAATGATAGGGCTGCTCAGATGGTCTGTTAGTTCTTGAATGATCTTTGGCAGTTTGTATCTTTCAAGGAATTTGTCCACATCGTCTAAGTTGTTGAATATTCCCTTATTATTCTTTTAATATTGGGATAATCTATGGTTAGGTCACCTCTCTCATTCCTGGTAATGATAAATTGTCACCTCCATCTTTTTTTCCTAAACCCAGTGTCACCTCTTTTTTTTCCTAATATGTGGCTAAATGTTTATTAACACTATTGATCTTACAGAAGTAGTTTTGGTCTCAATGCTTTTATCTATTGCTTTTATCTATTGAAGTTTTCTCTGTAGAAAGATTTTTAACTACAAATCCAATTTTTTTAATAATGATAGGGCTGCTCAGATGATCTGTTAATTCTTGAATGATCTTTGGCAGTTTGTATCTTTCAAGGAATTTGTCCACATCGTCTAAGTTGTTGAATATTCCCTTATTATTCTTTTAATATTGGGATAATCTATGGTTAGGTCACCTCTCTCATTCCTGGTAATGATAAATTGTCACCTCCATCTTTTTTTCCTAAACCCAGTGTCACCTCTTTTTTTTCCTAATATGTGGCTAAATGTTTATTAACACTATTGATCTTACAGAAGTAGTTTTGGCCTCAATGCTTTTATCTATTGCTCTTTAAGACTAAGTTTTAAATGTGAAAAATAATCATAAGGGACAAGAGGTAATTTCAGCAAGATGTTGCAAAGGTACCTCCTTGGGAATGCAAGGAACATTTGAGAACAGCAATTGGAAAAAAGAAAACATTTCACATTGAGACTCCAAAACTGATTACTTATGTAAAATATAATTGCATATTAATATCATCATTCACATATAATTTGATCATTAACATGCTTTAATGAATTTTGAGTATCAAGTACTGTAGTAAAGAATTACCCAGAGTGGGTGCCACTGAACATTACTTCCCTGAATATCAATCAGGATATGTTATGTAAAAAGGCATTTAACCTTAAAACAATAGGAGATGCCAGATTAAACAGCACTAGGCAACTTTCTGTTTTTGTAGGATTCCCCATATTTTTTAACATTACAGTTTGCATTTTTAATTTCCAAAGAGATACAAAGCACAATTTTTCCCTTGAGCCCTTTTTACCTGAAACATCCATCAGGGTCAGCATTTAACCAGACACCTTTTGGGCAATGTTAATATGATAGAGAGAGATTTAGAGTCAAACAAAGAAACCTGAGTCTAAATCTTTGCTCCAGGACCAACTTGACCTCGGAAAAGTAACCTAGAGCCTCTGACCTTCAGCTCATTTTTAAAAAGGGGATACTAAGAATTCCCTTTGGGATGGTGGAACAATAGAGATAATAACCATAAGGCACCTAGCACAATGCTGGGCACATAGTAGATGATCAATTATTGGTATCAATAATAATAATAACTTAATTTCCAATAAGATACAGAAATGCTAGAAAAGAGGTACTTCATGTCTCTTTCTAGCGTAAACATAGAGCATTTTGTACAGTTTGGAATGATCTTTCTTATATTCTTTTTATAAAATCATAAATGACATATCTCTATAGACAGAAATGATATCTGCTGAAGAATGTAATAAAATGTTAGGCAGGAGGAATAGCCTATCTGCCTATCACTGTTTCTTACATGATCATGAACAATTTAGGTCCTTTAAGCTTCAGTTTCCTTATTTATACACTGACAAATTAGACTGGAATTTTCATAGTTGTTTACTTTTCAGTACCGATTCATATTTATTGAAAGATGCATGCTTTTGATTTAATCTATATTTATTGGACATTTATTTTTTCCACTTATCTTAAATTCTTATTCTACAAAAAGAAATATCATATCAACATAATTGAATTTTCTACTCCTTGGTCTCCACTCCCTCAACAATACTCTATCCATCTATACTCCAACTTTTAGCCTTAGAAATGTGATAGATGTTTTTCGCTGCCTACCCGTGATTCTCCTTTTCCTGTCTTCCTAATACATCCTGGATTGATTCATGTATACAGCATTCCCATATGGAGCAGTGTGCCTTCAAGAGGCAATATCCCCATCTCAGCTACAGGAGTGTACCTAGTTGTTTTAAGGGTAAACTGATTATTCTGCTCGTATTGGTCCAGGAATGGAAATGTGACCCTATCTTAACTAACGAACTGTGAAGTGAAATCTGTGGATGCACCTTCTGAAAATGTCCTCAATCCTAAACGCTATTCACAGAAGTATGGTCTAGATGTTTTTCTTGTCTGGATTAAGCATTTGGTCCTGTTGCAGGCATCTATCTAACAGCCCATGGATGAGGTCAAAGCAAGGAGGAAGAAAGAAGAGATGTCAAGAACCTGGGGCTTTAATGAGATTGTTGGAATGCTGAAGTAATCTTTCCTGAAACTTGAACTTTCTCTGTATTTCTGTTATGTGAGACAATAAATTTTCTTAGTGTTTACATTTCCATAGGGTTTCTGTTACTTGTGGCCAAAAGCTTACTCACTGTCAAATGCTCGGGCTCATAACCTGATAGTTTGAAACCTTTTTTTAATACTCCTGTTTTCATACTTCTGCTAGTAAAACTCATAAGAGCTCGGCATTTCAAAATGCAGAATGCAAATTCGAAAAGGAGTACTCATGGCAAACAATGGTGGAGGCTAAGCCCTGGGGGTGTTATTATTTCTATGTAATGGTAATGCTTTGTCCTGCCACAACAAGGTGAAGTACAATCTGCTTAATTAGTCCATGGCCAAAAAACTCCATTATTTCCCATTAGACATTTTTTTATTTGGTAAAATTGGGTTAAAAACCTAGTTTTGACAGTGGTTTTAACGTGTTTTCTCTTGTAAAAAAAGTTTTTTTTTTTTTCTTTTTGCTCTGTTTTGTTTTAGTGAAGACTTTGGTGGCATAGTGGTTAAAGTAAGAGCTTGGCTGCTCACCAAAAGGCTGGCAGTTCAAATCCATCAGCCACTCCTTGGAAACCCTATGGGGCTGTTCTACTCTGTTCTATAGGGTTGCCACGAGTCAGAATTGATTCGATGGCAATGGGCAATGGATGGGCATGGGAGAATTAAGTCTTTGGCTAAAAAGAATAATTCCGTAAATCTCATCTTACCTCCAAGAGAAAAGAAAAAAACGTATCTGAACATGTCCATAGTTGTTTAGAAAATCAGCAAACAACTTGTATAAAAGGAGTGCATTTTACAATTAAATACTTAGGCCTGACATTGATTTTAAGCTATAAGGAAAGAGGTAGATCAAATGGACAATTATAATGAATAGGAATTTTATGGACACACTATATTGCATAGAAATAACAGCATCAAAATTAATTTTAATGGTATTCAGCATATATTGAGTCATTTATTTAAATATATTGGTATAAGATACTGCGGTGCAACGAATTTCTTTTACACAGTCTTCGTAGCCACGGTCTTCGAACTCTCACAAAATGATTGGCTGGGACTGTTCAAATTAATAACTTATGGTTTACTGAGGGGATTTGTCAGTTCACCGTCCTGGTGAGAGGGCTATTACATGAAATTAACAAGGGGTTTAGTGATATAAAGGTTAGCCTCACAGAGATTCAGGGGAACCTCACTGCCATAAGAACAGTCTGGAATGGAGAGAGTCTTTTGGACCAAGTACCCAGGGAACCTGCACTGAGAACCTCCTAGATCCAGAAGAAAGAGTTGTAACACTGAAGATGGGACCAGACAGCAAGAGACAGCTGCACTGGGCTTACCAGCTGACGGAGTGAGGAGGCTGCAGTAGACTTGTCAGCCCACGGAATGAGAGCTGAGTGCCTTTGGGCAGGAGGCTTGCCAGTGGAGCTAAAAGAATTGTTAACACTTGACCATGCAGAGCAGAGGCTTGAGTGTGCCCTGTGCAGGAGTTGTACACAGGGCATACTCATAGTGACCCCTGTGTACAACAGAATGAAACACTGCTTGGTTCTGCACCATCCTCACTGTCGTCGTTATGCTTGAGCCCATTGTTGCACCCACTGTGTCAATCCATCTCACTGAGGGTCTTCCTCTTTTTCACTGACCTTCTACTTTACCAAGCATGATGTCCTTCTCCAGGGACTGGTCCCTCCTGGTAACATGCCCAAAGTAAGTGAGATGAAGTCTTGCCATGTTTGCTTTTAAGGAGCATTCTGGCTGTACTTCTAAGACGGATTTGTTTGTTCTTTTGGGAGTCCATGGTATATTTAATATTCTTCACCAACACCATAATTCGAAGGCATCGATTCTTCTTTGGCATTCCTTATTCATTGTCCAGCTTTCACATGCATATGAGGTGATTGAAAACACCAGGGCTTGGGTCAGAGGCACCTAAGGGTAGCATGGTGGTAAGAGAACCCTGCAGACTCAGGTAGCATGGTAGAAGCTGGCAGCAAAGGCCAAGAAGGCCCAGTGACAGAGCAGAAGCCTCAGGAGCTGTGCAGGCTCCCCGAGCAGTGCGGTGGTAGCCAGAGGCAGTGGTGACATAAAGACAGCATTTAAGATCTGACCTGAACCGGGCACACCTGCCCAGCGACATAAGATGGGCATGAGTAATTTAGGGAGGGGCAAGTGATTCTCCTTTTGAGAATCTGTTGTTTACTGTTTGCTTTATACAAATAATAATAATGGCTTTCACTTTGCCAACGCTATGTGTCTCGAGTGTCTGGCTCGATCACTGATGAACATAGTACCCATGGAATGGTTGATGCCAGTGGGTGTAAGTGCCCTATTCCTAATAGTCTTATGACTGCCTGAAAGTTTGAGGCACAGCCTACCTGCATGTGCAGTGCAGATAGATAGATAGAGCATACAGATATATTTGTCTTGAATCCTGTTATGCAAGATTTATTCTATGAAGTGACAAAGACCTTTAAACAGTGACTTTATCTAAGAGTTCCAAAGGCATATTCCTCGAAGATGGAATATTTTATGCCATTTGCTTACTGCATGTGGAGCTATATTTTCTCTTTAGGTGCTTAAATGAGTGTCTGGGAACTCAGTGCCTTTTTGTAAATTATTGTTTATTTGGTGTAAGCAGTATAAAGAGTGCTTTGGCAATCATTGGCAAGAACTCGCTCACTTTTGGGTAAGGTTTCCTTCTCACAAAAAGCCTTTCACTGTCAGATGATATTCAATGGTTGTCACGCCAAAGACGGACATGATAATAATTCTGGGCTTGTCTGTTGTTTTTCACTCAAGAACTATAAGCTAATCCAACCAGAAACATGCTTTGATTTCCATCCTGATCATTAGGATGGGTGAGTCATACAGGAGGCACTTTATGATTAAATCCAGAAAGGTTTGGAAATATCACAGTTCCATCTTTTCCATGATATACATAGCCAGATTTCTTAAGTTAAAAATTTTTGGACCTTTAAAAAAATACACGTGTAGCTGTCCAAATGTTTCAATGCTAATTTTGTTAGAATTTCAGGGGTTAGCTGATTTTTTTCTCTTTTCCTGTTTCCATTTCTAAGCTTAAGGGAGAGGAAACATTTCTCATGGTCAGGCTTTTATCATCTAGTTGGGGGTTTAGGTTCATTCTGTGGCTGTTGCAAATGACTTGTAGAGAATCACCTAGGTTGGTGTCCCTTGTTTCCACCTTGGGACCTCGAGGGATACTAGAATTTTAGATGAGCACCACCTTCTTTCAGAGTACATTGTTGGCTTTCTTCTTTTTGGAGTAGCTTGAGTTTTTTTAAATTTCAAACCTTATTTGAGACATGATTTCCTTTTTGGACTCTTGACCAATCACTTTGCAATGCTGAGAACATTTGCCTTTGTCTAATTGGCTTGTATTGAGAGGTTGTGCCAGAAACCACATAGACTCTGAACTCTAATATGCACATCTGTATTATTTAGGAACACGTTGTTCTAGTGATACTTCGTTTTTATTTTTGCACACCCTTCTCCCCCTTTTCTCTTTGCCTCCTTTGGCACTATCTCCCATTACCTTCCCAGGGTAGAAATTCATTCCATTGTTGGCAGGCAACGATGGTGCCTGAGAGCTACCCTGAGCCACATGTTTGAAAAAGAGGAATTAATGTGATTTCAGAACATGATGTGCTGCGTTTATGGTATTAACTAAGGGTTGTTTTCCAGCTTCCCCAAAGTATACACTGGCCTTAATCCGTACGACAGATAATTACATTTGCAGATCGAGCATTAACTTTCCTTACAAATGTAGTTGTGTCAATCTATAGGTTCAGTGTGTGGGCTCATCTTACTACTGCTTGGTAACTTCCGTTTTTGAAATATCTAACATGTATTGCTATTTTCTTCAAAGCATGCTATTAATGCTGCTAATATCACTTATCATGTTGTATTTATTTTTAATTTCTGCTAGACTATGAACCAGCAAGCAAGAATGATCTTTTTTTGATTCTTGAACTATAGTAAGGTGATTGGTACATATTATTATTTATTATTATTATTTTATTATTATATTAGGTGTCCATTAATTGAATGATGAAATGCGGATACAGGTGAAAATGAATGAATGTGGGTATACGTCTCATTCAAAGGTGGCCTTGAAAGACAGTTATCTTAGCCTGGGTTCTCCAGAGGAGTAAACGATTAAGACAAATATGTATAAATATGTTGTTGTTGTTATTGTTGTTAGGTGCTGTGGGGTCGGTTCTGACTCATAGCGACCCTATGCACAACAGAACGAAACACTGCCCGGTTCTGTTCTTCGCCATCCTTACAATTGTTGTTATGCTTGAGCTCATTGTTGCAGTCACTGTGTCAGTCCACCTCGTTGAGGGTCTTCCTCTTTTCCGCTGTCCCTCCTGACAACACCTCCAATGCATGTAAGATGCAGTCTCGCCATCCTTGCCTCTAAGGAGCGTTCTGGTCGTACTTCTTCCAAGACAGATTTGTTCATTCTTTTGGGAGCCCATGGTATATTCAATATTCTTCACCAGCACCACAATTCAAAGGCGTCGACTCTTCTTCGGTCCTCCTTATTCATTGTCCAGCTTTCGCATGCATATGATGCGATTGAAAATACCATGGCTTGGGTCAGGCGCACCTTAGTCTTCAAGGTGACATCTTTGCTCCTGAACACTTCGAAGAGGTCCTTTGCAGCAGGTTTGCAAATGCAATGCACCTTTTGATTTCTTGACTGCTGATTCCATGGCTGTTGATCGTGGATCCAAGTAAAATGAAATCCTTGACAACCTCAGTCTTTTCTCCATTTATCATGATGTTGCCATTGGTCCAGTCATGAGGATTTTTGTTTTGTTTATGTTGAGGTGCAATCCATACTGAGGCTGTGGTCTTTGATCTTCATTAGTAAGCACTTCAAGTCCTCTTCACTTTCAGCAAGCAAGGTTCTGTCATCTGCATAACACAGGTTGTTAATGAGTCTTCCTCTAATCCTGATGCCCCGTTCTTCTTCATATAGTCCAGTTTCTCAGATTATTTGCTCAGCATACAGATTGAATAGGTATGGAGAAAGAATACAACCTTGATGCACACCTTTCCTGACTTTAAACCAATCAGTATCCCCTTGTTCTGTCCGAACAACTGCCTCTTGATCTATGTAAAGGTTCCTCATGAGTACAATAATGTGTTCGGGAATTCCCATTCTTTGCAGTGTTGTCCATAGTTTGTTATGATCCACACAGTCAAATGCCTTTGCATAGTCAATAAGACACAGGTAAACATCCTTCTGGTATTCTCTGCTTTCAGCCACGATCCATCTGACATCAGCAATGATATCCCTGGTTCCACGTCCTCTTTTGAAACTGACATTAATTTCTGGCAGTTCCCTCTCGATATACTGCTGCAGCCGTTTTTGAATGATCTTCAGCAAAATTTTGCTTGCATGTGATATTGTTCTATAATTTCCACATTTGGTTGGATCACCTTTCCTGGGAATAGGCATAAATATGGATCTCTTCCAGTCAGTTGGCCAGGAAGCTGTCTTTCATATTTTTTGGCATAGACGAGTGAGCACCTCCAGGGCTGCATCTGTTTGTTGAAACATCTGAATTGGTATTCCATCAATTCCTGGAGGCTTGTTTTTCACCAGTGCCTTCAGAACAGCTTGGACTTCTTCCTTCACTACCATCAGTTCCTGATCATATGCCACCTTTTGAAATGGTTGAATATAGACTAATTCTTTTTTGGTATAATGACTCTGTGTATTCCTTCCATCTTCTCTTGATGCTTCCTGCATCGTTTAATATTTTCCCCATGGAATCCTTCACTATTGCAACTTGAGGCTTGAATTTTTTCTTCAGTTCTTTCAGCTTGAGAAACGCCGAGCGTGCTCTTCCCCTTTGGTTTTCCATCCCCAGCTCTTTGCACATGTCATTATAATACTTTATCTTCTGGAGAGGCCCTTTGAAATTTTCTGTTCAGTTCTTTTTCTTCATCAATACTTCCTTTTGCTTTAGCTGCTCGATGCTCAAGGGCAAGTTTCAGAGTCTTCTCTGACATCCATCTTGGTCTTTTCTTTCTTTCTTGTCTTTTCAGTGACCTCTTGCTTTCTTCATGGATGATGTCCTTGATGTCATTCCACAACTCGTCTGGTCTTCAGACACTAGTGTTCAATATGTCAAGCCTATTCTTCAGATGGTCTCTAAATTCAGGTGGGATATACTCAAGGTCATATTTTGGCTCTCAGGGACTTGCTCTGATTTTCTTCAGTTTCAACTTGAACTTGCATATGAGCAATTGATGGTCTGTTCCACATTCAGTCCCTGGCCTTGTTCTGACTGATGATATTGAGCTTTTCCATTGTCTCTTTCCACAGATGTAGTCAATTTTATTTCTGTGTGTTCCATCTGACGAGGTCCATGTGTATAGTCACCATTTATGTTGGTGAAAGAAGGTATTCGCAACGAAGAAGTCATTGGTCTTGCAGAATTCTGTCATTCGATCTCCAGCATTGTTTCTATCACCAAGGCCACATTTTCCAACTACTGATCCTTCTTTGTTTCCAACTTTCGCATTCCAATCACCGGTAATTTTCAATGCATCTTGATTGTATGTTTAATCAATTTCAGACTGTAGTAGCTGATAAAAATCTTCTATTTCTTCATCTTTGACCCTAGTGGTTGGTGCATATATTTGAATAGTCGTATTAACTAGTCTTCCTTTTAGGCGTATGGATATTATCCTATTACTGACAGTGTTGTACTTCAGAATAGATCTTGAAACGTTCTTTTTGACGATGAATGCAGCACCATTCCTCTTCAAGCTGTCATTCCCAGCATAGTAGACTATATGATTGTCTGATTCAAAATGGCCAGTACCAGTACATTTCAGCTCACTAATACCTAGGATATCTATGTTTATGTGTTCCATTTCATTTTTGACGATTTCCAATTTTCCTAGATTCATGCTTCGTACATTTCAGGTTCCAATTATTAATGGATGTTTGCAGCTGTTTCTTCTCATTTTGAGTTGTGGCACATCAGCAAATGAAGGTCCCAAAAGCTTTTCTCCATCCATGTCATTAAGGTCGACTCTACTTTGAGGAGGCAGCACTTCCCCAGTCATCTTTTGAGTGCCTTCCAACTAGGGGGGCTCATCTTCCAGCACTATAACAGACAGTGTTCCGCTGCCACTCATAAGGTTTTCACTGGCTAATGCTTTTCAGAAGTAGACTGCCGGGTCCTTCTTCCTATTCTTTCTTAGTCTGGAAGCTCAGCTGAAACCTGTCCTCCATGGGTGACCCTGCTGATATCTGAATACTATTGGCATAGCTTCCAGCATCACAGCAACACACAAGCCCCCACAGTATGACAAACTGACAGACATGTGGGGAGTATATAAATACACACACACACACACACACATAGAGACAGAGAGAGAGATAATGAGAGATTTACTTCAAAGAAATGGGTCATGCAATTTTGGGGGTTGGCAAGTCCCAAATCCTTAGGCCAGGTAGTAGGCTGGAGACCTCTTCTGGCTCTAGGGATTGCAGGGGCTGGCAAATCTAAAATCTGCAGGTCAGGCAGCAGGCTGGTAGGCTTACGTCCTAGGAGGTCAGGTGACGAGAAAAGTGCAGGGTTGAGAGAGAGGGAGCTTTGCAAGAATATCCCTTTATATTCTGGAGTCAGGCCTCACCCTCAAGAAAACTCCTCTTTCAACTGATTGGCTAATCACGTCAGATAACAGCACTGAAAGTAATTACATTATATTATGCTATGGAAGACCAATCAGTCTAGTGTTTGCCAACCCACTGACACAGTTGACACATAGCATTAACCATCACAGTAGTGATTATTGAAGATTCTCCCAATAGGCAGAGTTTAGGACCTACACCTGGTTAAAATATATTTAAATTATGGGCAGAGCAAAATGGTCTAGTAGGAGTTTGAAAGGAAAAAGATTAGAAGATTGGAGACAAGGTAGCCTGAGTTAGAATGAACATGGGAGTGGCCACAAAGTGTAAAGATATTTATATCAGTAGTTAACTCTTTAGTCACTATTAGTTTAATGGTATACCATCCACTTTTTATGCCTCTGGACTTCTTAGGTAGTATGTTATGCAGGTTCAAATGCATTTAGCATCAAGGTGTGTCCCTTTTGAAATGTGCAAAGCTCAGCAGGCTGGACTTGGAGTCTCACTGTCTAGGTTGAGCATTCTATTAGGTGATGTTTCCTGAATGTGTTAGTTTTGTAAACTTTTGCATTTTTCCTCTTTATTTCTGTGAGATAAGGCTTGCAAACATAATTAGGGCTTTCCTGTGTGATAGTTACAGAGCCCTGATGGGTTTGTTTGGGTTTTTCTGTGTCATATTTGGAAAATCAGAGATTCCCTATGTAACCTAATGGAAAGACGCCTGCAATACATTCTTTATTCAGTTCTTACTGGCATATTGTCATGCCACATATCAGTGGTACTGCAGTGCCACTTGCCTTATCGGTGGCTTGTGTTACCAGATCATATTTCTCAAAATCCATATTACCAACCAAAAATTTAAACACATTTAATTAGTAAGCATGCATCCCAAAACTGAAAACACATGCCATAAATTTTTTTTTTAAAGAAAATAAAAAATTGGTAACAAAAGGCTTTTAATGTCCACCGGAGAACATTCACCACAGAAAAGGCACTAAACCACGAGGTAGACCATGTGACCCAGCCATTTTTGACATTAGCCATTCTCTTTCATTATTTGGTCATTGCAGGAAGGATGGGTCCATAAGTGCTGATGGCATAGGTGGAGATCACACATGGGCCCCAATGTTATGGATTCCCACTTACCAAGACTCATCTATCTACTACCACTGCTGCATGTCTAATGTTCCAGCAACATGGGCAAGTAATGAGCTCTCAATATGACATCATTCCTCGAGGAGATAAATTCACCACTCTTGGCAAGCTATTTACACTGGGCCCCTTCTATCTCTAACGGACGGTGGTTCATTCTCACAAGAATAGACATGTATTGCAGGTACGGTGTTGCTTTTTCTGTCCACAAGGTCTTAGCCAGTACCATTACCTGAAGGCTTAAGTGTTTGATCCACTGGTGTGGGATCCCACATAACATTGCATCAGATCAGGAGGCACTCTTTTTATATCAAAGGTGGTGCAGGAATGGGACCATGACCACAGGATCAGTTAGTCGTATTACCTAGTGCACTGCCTAGAGCCTGACAAATGAATAGAGCATTGGAACAACCTGCTAAAGGCACAGCTGAAGTGCTAGCTTTGGAGGTGATATTCTATGCGGATGGCATGCAAGGTATAGATCTCTAATCAACATCCCTGGTACAAAACAGGGTTGAAAAAGTATGCATAAGTCTGATTAAGAAGAGTCTTCTTAGGTTGTATTAAGGAATTTGGGCTTTATCCAAAGAGTATTTAGAATCCATTGAAGAGTTTTAAGCAGAGGTATCATTTGATTATATTTGCATTTTTTAAATTACATTATCTGCAGAAAGCAGTGGATAGAGTTAGGGACATTCTTGGTATTCTAGAGGTGGGTTAATATAAGTGTATGCAAAGAGACTAGTTAAAATGCTGTTTCAGAAATTTAAGCCACAGATGTGGTGGCTTCGACTATTGTGACAGTGGAGGCAAAGAGGAGAAGGATCAGATTCGAGAGGTACTTAAGAGGTGAGGCTTAATATTTTTAGGTTGAAGAAGAAGAATCAAGGCCGAATCCTGGTCCTAGGCTTGAGAATCCCCTAGGAGATTCAAATGTCTTCTGAAAGTAAGTTGCAAGTAAGTGGCTCCAACCATACCCAACAGAGCAATTTCTAGAAAGAAAGCTTTTATTACACAGATGAATGCCAGTGTTACTGCGTTTCAGGGTTTTTGCTCTTCTGTATTCCTGTTAATGAGTTAACCCTACCGAGTTGTAAATTTGCACCACAAGATTTAAGGTAAGCGGATACTGTTCTCAGAAGCCCTGTGGCTAAATATCTGATTCCTTTCCCAGTTCTGTTTCTCTTCGGTGTCACACTGGCTTGGCTCTGTGCAGGAAAGTGATAAAGAGATGACCTGTATTTGGGAACTATCCTTATATCATTCAAAGGGGATAGTTTCTCTTTAATCTAAATAAAGACATTGTGTCTGAATTATAATTCCGTATCTGACCCATTGCCTTTCAGATAAAAGGTTGATGACAAAATTACCATAGTTAATTATATTGCCTTCTCCAAGAATTGGCTGATGATGAGCAGACCACCTTTTTAATTGAGTGTCAAGAATTTTTGTTTCGTAATTCCTATCTTGGAATGCTTTCATGATATTTGTTTCAGTTCTCTTTGATTTATTTCAGAGGCTGACAAGATTAGATAGGAAAAAATGGGAAATGCTGGAAGTTGTAGACAAAGACTCTTCGCATGCTGAACTAGTTGGTAAAAGACTGGGGTGAGCAGCAGGGAGAGATGTATCTATTTCCAGGCATACATTTCCAAAAGAGAAAAGAAAAGCTGATGATTTCTTTCTATGTTAGAAGCCAAGAGTCATCTTCCAGAGTCTCAGGGAAAGACTAAATGATCCATTAAAAAACACAGTAGGAATAGAAACATAATATTTTAGGTGGGTGTGGAATGAAGTGATTTATTTCAGTTATTAGCTGAATCTTATCTGTGTAAAAGTACTAAAATTCAATTTAATTTTTCTTTAATGTGTTTAAATTTCTCTTCCTTTTTCAGAGAAAAAACACCATTTAAACTTTTTTTTTTTTCTAAACTCTCTCAGGATTATCATCATGAGTCCCAATTAATGAGTCATAATGGGATACAATAATATTCTCAATAATTATTTTGGTATTTATACTGAATGGCTTCAGGCTGCTATGCTTTTCAAATTTTTGCCTCTATTATTTTTAGTTTTTCTTACTTGTTTGAATTGTATATAAAGCAACTGTGAACAGAGTTTCCTGTGGGTAAGAAACATAGATTTAATTTATAATTTGTGCCATTTCTTTGGTTATTTATTTATTTATGCACTATCTATTTTTTCTTTCTACTTATTTATTTATTCATTCATGTATTTATTTTTTGCTTGTGCTTACTTGTGAGCTCTTTCCAGTATTAATGGTATAGTTTATGAGATACGATAGTCAAAGTACTCTCTAAAGGAGAACATAAATTGTTCTTGTTAAACTCAGAAAAATAGAAGAACTTTGATAGAAAGTAGTTAATTGTCCACCATTGGGATAATAGGAAAGCCCAAATCTTTTATCTCTCTTTTTTTCTCTCTCTCTTCTCTTTCTGTAAAGGCTAGATTTGTAAACTACTTTCCCCCTATTGACTTAACTTTATTTTGAAACTGCCGTCAGACATTTTCTTGATATATGCTGTGAAACCACAAAATAGAGTCAATATTTTCACAAGGCTGAATTCATATATGATTCTTCCATCTGTGATACTCGGGCATACAAAGTCTCTAAGCAGCAAACTGGCTTTCTTAATCTTGAGTTTTCTGTACTAAGTTCAATGCTTAAGGAGTAAAGAAGGAAGCTATTGGGTGAAAGACACTGTCATGGACTAAACTGGGTCACCAGAAATATCTGTCAACTTGGCTAGGTCATGATTCCCAGCATTGTATGATTGTCTACCATTTTATCATCTGATGTGATTTCCCTATGTGGTATAAATTCTACCACTATGATGTAATGAGATGGATTAGTGGCAGTTATATTGATGAGATCTACAAGATTAGATAGTGTCTTAAGCCAATCTTTTTTGAAATATAAATTAGAGAAGCGAACAGAGAGACCTGGGGTCCTCATACAACCAAGAAAGCAGTGCCGGGAGCAGAGTGAGTCCTTTGGACCCGAAGTTTCTGCGCTGAGATGTTCCCAGACCAAGGGAAGACTGATGACAAGGACCTTCCTCCAGAGCTGACAGGGAAAGAAAGCCTTCCCCTGGAATGGGCACCTTGAATTTGGACTTCTAGCCTACTGGACTGTGAGAGAATAAACTTCTCTTTGTTAAAACCATCCACTTGTGATATTCCTGTTATAGCAGCACTAGATGACCAAGACAGACACGATCATACCTATCTGTGATTGGTGGTGTATGTTCGCCAGGGAAGGGAGTGTGTCTTGGTAGAACTTGAGCTGGAGCTCAAAGGAGTTGGAACGAAGCAAGAATGATTGGCTCCTGGGGCCCAGATAGTCTCAAAGCAGTGCAGGAAAGAGAGCAGCCACCATGACAGGCTAGGCAATTGGTTTAGGGACAGGTAAAGAACATCCTTTATATGAAGGTATAAAACAAATAAAGCAGACATAATTACTACAATTATTAAACTAGACATTTGTATTATTAAACTAGCTATTTATCAATTCGTTGCTCCTTGGTGAGTTTCAAAATACAGCTAAGTCAAAGGAGGAAGATACTTTGTAAATGTAGGCTTTGTTGAGAAAGTGAGGGAAAAAGAAAGAAGGATGATGATGAGGAGGAAAGCGAGAGGGGTGATTTGGGCTTTTTTATGATCCAGATCTTGAAGAATTAGCCAATGAACAGATAAAGACATAAAGAAAGTTCCTGTAACTCAGAAATGGAAATGCCTTGGCTCAAGAGGAATGGATTTAATGATGGCTGAAGGAGGTTCCTGAGAATAACCTCATCCCACTGAGGCTTAAGCACTCCAAAGCCCTTGACCATTACTGCCCACTTTGGCTAGGAGAGCAAAGTTGCTGAGAGGACAAAGTAGACCAGAAGAGTCTGGAGTTGGAATAAGAATGTCTAGAGTGTGGGGCTTCAGGCTTGAAATCAAACACCTAATCCCTGGTCATCATTAGCCTTCAGGCTAGGTGACCAGTCATACCTGAGTAGATCCAGCCCAGACAAGTCAATTAATTACCAGGTGGAATCAGAGGCTTCTCAGCTGACGCTGCAGTGGCCAGAGGGCAGGGGAAACTTCCCATGCACTATGAAAGGAATAAACTTATTCTGCACCAACATACACTCTTTTAGAAAGCAGAGGGGAGGATAAATCCTTAGAGAGAGGAGGAAAAAATCCTGATGGGGAGTTTGAATTTTGAATTGATTGAATATTTACAGAAAACGAACAGTCAGTGTGAAACTGGAAAAGACTGAGCTACGTTCAATAGGCAAGTTTAAGCTTCACAAAAAGATGTGTTGTTAAAACAAATAAATGTGTGGTGTTTTGTGCCTCTGATATGTGCTGTGTATATTATGACCTTGCCACATAAATAAACAGATAAAGCGTATGTCATGGACTGAATTATGTCCTCCCAAAAGTGTGTGCACCAATTTGGCTGGGCCATGATTCCCAGTATTGTGTGGTTGTCCTCCATTTTGTGATTGTAATTTTATGTTAAAGAGGATTAGGATAGGATTTTAACACCCTTACTAAGGTCACATCCCTGATCCAATGTAAAGGGAGTTTCCCTGGGTTGTGGCCTGCACCACCTTTTATCTTGCAATAGATGAAAGGAAAGTGAAGGAAGTAGAGAGTGGACCTTATACCACCAAGAAAGAAGCACTGGGAGCAGAGTTGTCCTTTGGACTTGGGGTCCCTGTGTGGAGAAGCTCCTAATCCGGGGAAGATTGATGAGAAGGCCAACAGAGAGAGAAAGCATTCCCCTGGAGCTGACACCCTGAATTATGACGTTTAGCCTACTTTACTGTGAAGAAATAAATTTCTCTTTGTTAAAGCCATCCACTTGTGGTATTTCTGTTATAGCAGCACTAGATGACTAAGACAGCATATATTTAGAAGCAGTTACAAGTATTAAGAAGGGAAGAAAAATTGGCTGATATAAGGAATTTTGAGGAAGATAATGTAGGGAGGGAGCCCTGGTGATGCAATGATTAAGCAACACCATTAAGTGACATGATTGCTAACCAAATGGTGGGCAGTTTGAATCTACCAGCTACTCCTTGGAAACCCTATGGGGCAGTTTTACTCTGTCATATAGGGTCACTACGTGGGGAGAGTTATTACGTAGGGAGAGCTACTAGCTTTAGTTTGGATGGTTAGGGCAGCCCTCTCAGAGGAATGACATTTAAGCTGAGATTTAAGGGATATGTGGAAACT
The DNA here is from genome assembly GCF_030014295.1 of Loxodonta africana. Taxonomy (NCBI): domain Eukaryota; kingdom Metazoa; phylum Chordata; class Mammalia; order Proboscidea; family Elephantidae; genus Loxodonta; species Loxodonta africana. The sequence goes on along the minus strand of NC_087346.1, from coordinate 42,422,241 downwards.
CTTACTGGCAAAGGAAAGAGCACGTGCAAAGGCCCTGTGCTGTTTCCTCAGAGCCATTCCTAGTTCTTCTGCTGCTCTGCTCTGTATTGCAGTGGAGTGAGGGATGATTCCTACAAGCTAATTTCCAGACTGTTGTGTCAGCTGGCTTCAGGTTGAATTTAGCTAATAAAGGCACTGTAGGAGACTGGAGAGCAGGTAGCAAAGAGAGACCAGAATATTTCTGCCACCTTCCCCCCCTCCCCCCACTGACTCTGTCTTGCACAGCATCTAGGCAGCTTCTACATTTCCTTTACAGCTCCAGTCTGATGGGTCTACATGGCTCCAGTGTCTGTTTGTTGATGCCTGTCCCTGGGCTGGCATATCACTGCTCCTCCCTTTGTCCCTTTAGCCCAAGGTGGTAATGGCTTCCTGCTGTTGCAATCTCTAGGTCACTTCTTGTCCCCAATTTGGCTTCTCAACAGTTGCATTTCCAGTATAAACAATTCCTTATGTTAAATATTCTGTTTGACATACTAAGAATACTAAGCGTGGTTTCTGCTTCCCCAATTAGAACCTCATGATATCATCCCTAATATACGAAACAGCCTCTCAGCTGCTCTGTGTGGATGGTTATGATGACTTTCATTTTCCACATGAGGGGTTAAATGGCTTTTCCATGTTTGCAAGGATGATAAATGGTAGCACTTGGAATTATGCCCTTGTCTTATCTGGTATTCTATTATAGCCTTTTGTCTAGTAGCATGGATAGTTGCAAGTTTATTGTTCATTTTGCTATAGGATACTCAGTAGCAAAATGGAGCTCTCTGAAGGAATTAATACTTAGAAAATTTTCCTTATTAAGTTTTTGTAGCTGACTTTTTCTTTCTTTTCCGGGGCGGGGTGGGGGGGAGGTTAGGAGAAGCCCTGGTGAAGCAATGGTTAAGTGCTAGGCTCCTAACTGAAAGGTCGGCTGTTTAAACCTACCAGCTGTTCCGCAGGAGAAAGATGTGACAATATACTTCCGTACAGATTAAAAAAAAAAATTTTGTTTGTTTGTTTTAAGATTACAGCCTTGGAAATCCTATGGGGCAGTTGTATTCTTTCCTATGGGGGTCACTAGGTGTTGGAATTGACTCGATGGTATCTAACAACAACAGGGAGGTCAGGGGATACCTTTTGCTGGAATCTTTTGTTTCTCTCATCTACTTGATTAAGAAAAATTAAAATTAAAATATATAACCAGAAGAATATAAATTAACCCCTGACCCAAGGGAAAGGAGGAGGAGTTAAGTATAAGCCAAAGGGGAATGCATTGTTTTACTCTGTCAAATTCTGCATTGTTTGAATCTTTTAAAAAAATGTATTCTTGTTTTGCTTATTTGAAAAATTGAACGATGACACATAATTGGAGTAAGATCAAGAAAACCTATGTAAATCTTTTTGGAGTGACATTTTAATCGACTTTAAGACAACAGAAAATGTGAATAAGGGATAACATTCGGTCCTAAAGCTTAAAGCTTAAAGAAGATTGAAAATCAGAAAATAGGAATTTAAGAAAAAAAATTGTAAATCTATTATTATCTCATACTGATAGTCTCCAGGAGAGTTGCAATAGTCCTCTCTTTCTGGATCATTAGGAATATAACTCAATAAAAAGCTGGAAAACTAAAACTGGGCAAACCTGCAGCTGTAGATTGTAGAATGAATCGTCTAAGTAAGACCAGGCAGGTAAGGTAAAATTTCACCATTTCTGGGTCTTATGTCAAACATTTCATCACCTGTGAATCTGAGAGTGCCCTTCTATTTAAGCTCCTCAAGGAACCAATTACAAGGATTTTTAGGATATTTTACAAGAAGAGTCATTAGCAAGACAGGGCTTTAAACTCTGCCTAATTTATCCTGTATCCGGAGGCACAGCCAAAGCTTTATTATCTGAAAGACTGGAGGAAATTGAAAACAGGAGATTGCAGAATGTTAACAAAACATCATTCCTGTTCACATAGTATTTATATGGTTAAGTGCCAATAGGAATTCCTTTTGCATTTTATTTTTGCCTAACTAATTGTGTCAGATATTCTAAAACAATTAGGAACTGAAAAGGCAAGAAGGGTAAAAACAACAAAACTTTCTCAGGGCTCTTCTTTTCTGTTAAATACGTCCATGTGGGGTGTCTACGGTCCATGAGCCTGCAGAAGGACATGCTTCAGGTATTTTTCAAAAATAATTAAAATCTTTTTGTTTTCTTGTTGTATTATACAGAGCACATATAGTCACTTGCCCCCACATAGCAGGATGATATATAATTTCAGACAAGAGCTTGAATAGCTTGGCAAGGTCACCGCCAGAGTTCAGGAAGACTGAAGACCTGTGTCTTTATTTTTTGTGACATATGCCACCTCTCTTCTTCCTTTGCTTCATTTCTCCTCTTATTCTGTTCTCTTTTCTCTGTTTTTCTCATTCAGCTGCCTGGTTACACAAACGTTTAGGTTGTCATTTTCACTGGCAGCGGTAGTGTACTTTTTCACTAGTTTTTGGCTTATAGTGCATTCTAGTTTTCAGGCTCGCATTTCACTGTATCATTAACAATTGTGGCTTTTTTTCCACTTGCAGAGAGAAGTTGTAGTCACAAAGGAAAAAATGACGGCACTGTGAAATGCAAGGAAAACAGTGAAGGTATGATACAGAAATTTTTGTGTGTGTAGAATTCCTGCTTAAAACTACTTTGTTCATATTTGTCCTTTATTGTATGATGCTTTCTTGTATGATGGCCATAAAAAGGAATGATTGATCAGTGGGAAAAATGGTCAGATATAACTATATATAGAATATCCATAACTATATAAAATTATATATAATACAATATATAAACATAATAGTTTTTCAACATACATATCTGTTGTCATTTAATAAAAGGAGCCACAGTAGAGTATGTTTCTCAGGTTTCAATACTGAGCTGATGAACAGTAGATATTCACAAAATATTCAATAAACGTATATTAAACAAACTTGATTAGAAAGCCAGAGTTTATGTCTTTAAAATTATAACTAATAAATTCTACATGAAGCAGATAAGATTAGCAATCTATAGAATGTATTGCTGAGTACTCCATAAAGGAGTTTAAGGAGTTTTTCACATCTCGCTGAAGCTCATTTGGGAGGTATACCACACTCAGTTCCCAAACCTAGGGACCGGGGGCCCTTGTTTCCACCTTCATTCTCAGTGTGCACCCTGTCCCTTGCCAATCAGTCATCACATCTCCTAATTCTGTGGCCTAACTCACTCACAAAACAGCCTGCTTTCCTTCATCCATCCTTACTACGACTCCCTTAATGCAGGCCCTAATGATTACAGCCAAGAAAACCCTAGGGAGCAGTTCTACTCTGTCACATGGAGTTGCTAAGAGTCGGAATCAACTTGATGGCACCTAACAACATTCATCTCTCAGCTCAATTACTGCAATAGCCTCTAAACTCAACTTTTTGCCTCTGTTTTATTTCTTTTTTTTTTTCATCTTCTACAAATTCCATCCCCAACGTCCTAAGTGAAAATAAGGCCGTGTGCTGGCTGCTCTGTTGAAAGCTTTTCAATGGCTCCCCAATGCTAATGCCAGTGTTTTCCACACTTCACTAATTAGACAGTTCCTACCGTTAGATTAAAGCATACTTCCAAGTAGAAAAGAAGAATATAAAAATAAAATGAAAAATATTTTTAATGTTTTGCCACTCTTATTAGCTAATATCTCAAGGAAAATAAATTTTGAGCAAGATGTAAGTGATAGTGGATATAAATCTGTATTTCAAATAAGCTTGTTATTTCAATTTGTTTTGCTTGATTTCATGGCAAATCTTAAATCATCATTTATTTTTAAACCTTATAATGTGGCTGATTAGAGGTCAACTCCACCATGTCCTCATTGCTGCATTGGCATTTGTCTTAGTCATCTAGTGCTGCTATAATAGAAATACCAGGAGCGGATGGCTTTAACAAAGGGGTGTTTATTTTCTCACGGTAAAGTAGGTTTAAGGTCCAAATTCAGGGTGTCAGCTCTAGGAGGAAGTCTTTCTCTCTGTCGGCCTTCTCATCAATCTTTCCCTAGACTTGGAGCTTCTTTGCTCAGGGGCCCTGGGTCCAAAGGATGTGCTCTGCTCCCTGCACCGCTTTCTTGGTGGTAAGAGGTCCCCAACTCTCTACTTGCTTCTCTTTCCTTTTTATCTCTTGATAGATAAAAAGTGGTGTAGGCCACACCCCAGGGAAACTCTCTTTCCACTGGATCAGTACTGTGACCTGGGTAAAGGTGTTACGGTCCCGCCCTAATCCTTTTTAACATAAAATTACAATCACAAAATGGAGGACACCACAGAATACTGGGAATCATGGCCTAAGAAAGTTAATACACGCATTTTTGGGGGGACGTATTCAATCCATGACAGCATTATTAGCATTATATTTAGTGGATTATTACTTTTTAAACCATTTGTCTATGTTGTGGAGGCTAATTTAGTTAAAAATAGATTTTATGTTGTAAACACTAGAAAACATAATTTATAAAAACAGCTAGCTGAGCACATGAACTGTACGATATTTTGAAATACTCAGAAAGCACACATATGTAACCACTTCCACAATAAAAATACAGAGCATCTCCATCACCCAAAATATTAAATCTTCCAATCATGAATATGGTGTATTTCTCCATTTATCAGGCTTTATTTTCTCTCAGCAAAACAATTTTCTGTAATATTAAATGTATATGCAAGGTGCAGTGGTCCCATGCCTATAGTCCCAGCTACTCAAGAAGCTGAGGCTGGAAGATTGTTTGAGCCCAGGAGTTCTGGGCTGTAGTGTGCTATGCTAATTGGGTGTCTGCTCTAAGTTCGGTTAATGAGTATATATTTAATTTTTTTTATTATATTGTACTGTAGATGAAGGTTTACAGAACAAACCAGTATCTCGCCAAATAGTCAGTACACACATTGTTCTATGACATTGGTTAACAACCCCACAACATGTCAACACTCTCCCCTCTCAACCCTGGGTTCCCTATTACCAGCTTTCCTGCTCCCTCTTGCCTTTCTATATATTTAAATTTATTGCTATGAATTTCGTGTGTTTGTGTGCTATTTTAAATGCTACTTAAAAAATTTAATTCCAATTGTTTATTGCTAGAATATAGTAATAAACATGATTTTTGTATATTCTCCTTGCATCCTGCAACCGTTACTAATTTCACTTACTAGTTCTGGAATTAAAAAAAAAATTCTTAGGATCTTCTACGTACACAACCATATTATCGACAATTAAAGACGGTTTGACTTTTTTCTTACTAATTGTTATGCATTGTTGACTAAGACTGCCAATAAACTATTACATATAAGTAGAAAGATTGGCTTTCCCTGTTCCTGGTCTCGGGCAGGAAACATTCATTCACCAGTAGGTATGTTAGCTATAGGTTTTTAGGAGATGTCCTTTATTAAGTAAGTTTCCTCGTATTCTTAAATAAATTGGTAGGTGTATTCTCCTTCTTTTTCTTAATTTTTTTTTTTTTTAATGTAATTCATCAACGAAGCCTTTTGGGCATAGAGTTTTCTTTATTGAAAGGGTTTTATTATAAATTTATATTCCTTATATTTCTTATAAGAGCCCTGGTGGTGCAGTGGTTAAGGGGGTCAGCTGCTAACCAAAAGGTCTGCTGTTCAAACCCACCAGCTGCTCTCCAGGAGAACGATGTGGCAGTCTGTTTCTGTAAAGATTTACAGCCTTGGAAACCCTATAGGGTCGCTATCAGTTGGAATTGACTGGACAGCAGTGGGTTTTATATTTCTTATATTTTTTCTTCAAATAATTTTGACAATTTGTCTTGCCAAGAATGTGTCCATTTTATCTAAATTGTTATATTTATTGGCATAAAGTCATCCACAACATTCCATTTTTTACACTTTAATGTTTGTAGGATCTAGAAGGATATCTTCTCTTTCATCCTTTACATTCGTCTTTTTCATAAGCAATCTAGTTAATAGCCCTTAATCCTTATTAAACATTTCTTTAAAAAAAATAGTTTCTGGTTTCATTGATTTTTTCTACTATTTGCTTATTTTTTCTATGTCATTGATTTCTACTTTTTATTATTTATTTTACTTATTTTTGTTCACTTTATTCTTTTTTCTAGCTTATTAAGACTGAGGCTTTGATCATGTATTTTGGACCTTTCTTCTAATCTAGTGTAAGCATTTAAAATTATAAACTTTCTTTAAGCACTGCTTTTGTCTCACAAATTATTATATATTTTAAATTTATTTAAAATATTTTCTTATTTTTTTTTGTAATGCCTTCTCTGATTTATGGGTTGTTTAGAAGTTTTTTTTATTTTTTTTATTTCACTTTCCAAATATTTGGAAATTTTCTAGGTATCTCTTGTTATTGATTTTTAATTTAACTACACTGTGATCAGAAAACATTCTCTATATGTTTTTAATCCTTTTAAATACATTGAATTATTTTATGGCTAAGCACATGTTCCATTCTGGTAAATGTTCTATGTGTACCCAAGAAGAATGTATATTCTGCTATTGTTGGGTGGAACATTCTATGAAATTTGGTTAATTCAAGTGAGTTGGTTATGTTATTCAAGTTGTCTATATTCTTGCTAATTTTCTTTCTGCTTACTGTATCATTGAAACAAGTGCTGAATTTTTAAAAATATCATTGTGAATTTATCTAGTTCTACTTTCATTTCTATCGATTTTTGATTCATGTACTTTGAAGCTCTTTTACTGAGCCCAAACACATTTGGGATTTTATGTCCCCTTGATTAACTGACCCCTTTATCATATTGAAACGTCCCTCTGTTAACCTGCTAATGTTTCTTGTCTTAAAGCGCAATTTGTTTGATAGTCACTTCAGCTTAGGATTAGTGCTTACATGATCTATATTTTTCCATCAAGTTTTTTTTTAGCACATTAAAGTTCATATTAAAAGCAGATTTCTTGAGAAAGCATGTAGTTGAAACTTGATTTTGATACTGTTGCTGATATTTGTTTTTTTTTTTTTTTTTCTTTTTGGTTTAAGCTTTTTTTTTTTCTTTTTATAATTTATTTTTATTGTTGTTGAGAATATACACAGCAGAACATACAGCAATCCAACATTTTCTATGTGGACAACTTAGTGACATCGATTACACTCTTCAAGTTGTGCACCATTCTTACCCTCCTTTTCTGAGTTCTTCCTCCCTCATTAACATACACTGATTGCTCCCTAAGTGTCCTTTCTAATCTTTTGAGTTGCTGTTGTCAATTTGATTCCATATAGCTGGATAGTTGTCTTTTAACTGGAGTGCTTAGATCATCCACTTACTGCAATTATCAGTTGGATTGGGTTTAATCTCCCATCTTGTTATTTGTTCTCTATTTATTCCATCTGTTCTTTGTTCTGAACTTTTAGTTCCTTCTTTTGAATGATTTGAGGTTTTAATATTAGTTTTTAACTCCAATATTGATTTACTTTCTTTTTTCCATGGTTGCTGTAGGTTTTAAAATTTCATCTTCGTCTCATTATAATGTACCTTCCAATATTATATCCTTCTTCCAATGTTATACTTCCATCACTTTCTCCCGTTTTCTGTGCTTTTGATGTTATACATTTTGTTCTACGTCTGTTTTAAGGCCTACAATACACTATTATTATTGCTTTAAACAGTCACTATATTTTAAAACATTAAAAATGAGACAACATGTCTTTTACATTTATCAAATATTTAGTGTTTTCAGCAGATTTCCTTCTTTTGCATAGATTCAGGTTTTTATTTTTTATTGTTTTACTTTTGTCTAAAGAGTTTTTTATAGAGAGTGCAAGGCTATTGATGACAATTTTTTTCAATTTTTGTTTGCAAAAAAAAGACTTAAAAATTTGTCATTAGCCTTTATTTCAAAAAATAATTTCTATGTATGTAAAACTTATTTCTTTTAGTACTACATTTTTTACAATTTTGAAATCTGCTCTTGTTTAACAATGCATTTCAGACATATTTTCTAAATGCTATTTTTTTTTATTGTGCTTTAGATGAAGTTTACAGAACACATTAGTTTTTCATTAAACAATTAATACACATAATTTTTGTGACATTGATTGTTAACCCTCCATTGTGTCAACACTCTTTCCTTCTCAACCTTGGGTTCCCCATTTCCATTTGTCCAGCTTTCCTGTCTCTTGCCTTCCTGTCCTTGCCTCTGGGCTGGTGTGCCCATTTAGACTCGTATATGTGGTTTAGCTATGTTTATTAGTATTATTATTATTATTGTGGGCCTGTGTAATCTTTGGCTGAACGGTGAATTTCAGGAGTGACTTCAATACTGAGTTAAAAGGCTCTCTGGGGGCCATACTCTCGAGGTTTCTCCAGTCCTTGTCAGATCTTTTTTTTGTGATTTAGAATTTTGTTCTACATTTTTTTCCAGCTCTGTCTGGGACCCTGTATTATGATCTCTGTCAGAGTAGTTGGTGGTGGCAGCTAGGCACCATCTTGTTGTGCTGGACTCAGCCTCGTTGAAGCTGTGGTACTTGTGGTCCATTAGTACTTTGGACTAATCTTTCCTTTGTGTTTTTGATTTTCTTCATTCTCCATTGCTAAAGACAAAGTAGGACCAGTGGAGTATCATAGATGGCCACTCACAAGCTTTTAAGACCTCAGATGCTACTCACCAAAGTAGGATGTAGAACATTTTCTTTATAAACTGTATTATGCCGATTGAACTAGATGTCCCCTGAGACCATGGTCCCCAGCCCTTAGACCAGTAATTTGGTCCCTCGGGGAGTTTGGATGTGTCTGTGAAGCTTCCATGACTTTGCCTTGGTCAGGCTGTGCTGACTTCCCCTGTATCGTTTACTATCTTACCTTTCACCAAAGTTACTACTTACTCTTTCAGTACTTTAAAGATACTGTTCTATTTTCATCTGGCTTGAACATTTTATAATGAGAAAATTGTGACCATTCTTATTGTTGCTTCTGTATGAAAAATGTCTTTTTTTCTCCAACACTTTTACTTTTTTTTCATCATTACTGGTTTTTCAGAACTTAAGTATGGTGTGTCTTCATGTGGCTTTCTTTGTGTTCATCCTTCATTAATTTTGTTTAACTTCTTGGATCTGTGAGATCACAGAGTTTACTTGTTACGGAAAATTTCGGCTATTATTTCTTCAAATAGTTTTTTGTCCCTCATCTCTCTGCCATGCATACATTTCTGCAATTCTAGTTACACATATGATAGTCTTCTTAACATTGTCCCACAGGTCACTGAGAATCTCTTCATTTTGTTTTTAGTCTTTTTTTCTTTCTGTTATTCGATTTGATAGTTTCTATTGCTATGTATCCAAGATCAGTAATCTTATCTTTTTCAATGTCTAAATGTTTGTTACTCTCATCCAGTACATTAAAAAAAATTTTTTTGAATGCTTTGTTTTCATCTCTAGAAGTTACTTTAAATTATTTAATCATTTTATTATTTCCCATATCTTCTACGTGTCTTTCATGTCTATATTTTTTCTTTAAATCCTTAAGTGTATATGTTCTGTCCTCATACTGCTGAAGAAGGAAATCCCCTTCCTCTATTTTTAGCTTCATCTCTTGGCACCTTCCCTTTTTCAACTCGTATTCTAGGAAGATCAAATTACTTGGGACTGTTTATATGTGAACTCATCATTTACTTTAATAGAAATTTGTCTACCATTTGTCTACATGATATATTTTTGTTCATTCTTCAATATCTCATTTAAATTTTTGATGCTTCTGTAAAACATTCTTAGAATGGAGCCATGGATATCTACTTGATAGTGCTGATCTTTGTGAATAATTTACAAATTGGATGCATCACAATGAAATAAAACTGTTTATGTAATAAATCTCTCATGTTCTCTAGATTGCAAGCATGTTGAAGCCATTTTTTTCATATTTCTCATGCTTAACATAGTGCCTGATGCAGAGTATATATTAAGAAATATGTTGAATAAATGGTTATGACTTCATCACAATTAACATAAAGAAAGAATACTGTTATACATCTGAAATAATGATAGATATACCAAGATAAGTGATGGTCTCTATGGGCCCTAGAAAACAGGAGAGTTATAGATTAAAAAATTGTCAACTTATTTTAAGTATAATCTAGAGGAAAGATTGCCTAATTGTAATTTGTTTCCCAGATAGATAATTTGATGCATTTAGCTATTAAAATAATTCACTTACCTACTCTAATCAACATTACTCTACCCACTAAGCAATATTCTGGTAAAAATTTGGCTTTCTATGTAAATTTCCTACAGATAACATAATAGTCATATTTTAGAGTTCATATTTATCATGTAAAACAAGAAATTGATGTTTAAAATTTTCCAGCCCTGAAAACATGAATATGACATCTGGGTAAATTGACAATCAATTTTCTAAATGTGTAAAGTTAAAAATCATACCCTAGTCTTGACGTAACTTCACAAAATTATTGTTTTAATTTTTATAAAATATGCCGTATTATAATTAAGTAGCAAAATTCTGAGTTTTATAGCTAAATGCGTATTTTTTTTAATTAATTTTTATTAAGCTTCAAGTGAACATTTACCATTCCAATCAGTCTGTCACATGTAAGTTTACATACATCTTACTCCCTTCTCCCACTTGCTCTCCCCCTATTGAGTCAGCCCTTTCAGTCTCTCGTTTCGTGCCAATTTTGCCGTCTTCCCTCTCTCTCTATCTTCCCATCCCCCCTCCAGTCAAGAGTTGCCAACACACTCTCCAGTGTCCACCTGATTTAATTAGCTCACTCTTCATCAGCATCTCTCTCCCCACCAATGACCAGTCCTTTTCATGCCTGATGAGTTGTCTTCGGGGATGGTTCCTGTCCTGTGCCATCAGAAGGTCTGGGGAGCATTGTCTCTGGGATTCCTCTAGTCGCAGTCATACCATTAGGTATGGTCTTTTTATGAGAATTTGGGGTCTGTATCCCATTGGTCTCCTGCTCCCTCAGGAGTTGTCTGTTGTGCTCCCTGACAGGGCAGACATCAATTGTGGCCGGGCACCAACTAGTTCTTCTGGTCTCAGGATAATGTAGGTCTCTGGTTCATGTGGCCCTTTCTGTCTCTTGGGTTCTTAGTTGTTGTGTGACCTTGGTGTTCTTCCTTTGCCTTTGCTCCAGGTGGGTTGAGACCAATTGATGTATCCTAGATGGCCGCTTGTTGGCATTTAAGACCCCAGACGCCACATTTCAAAGTGGGATGCAGAATGTTTTCATAATAGAATTGTTTTGCCCATTGACTTAGAAGTCCCCTCAAACCATGTTCCCCAGACCCCAGCCCCTGCTCTGCTGGCATTTGAAGCTTTCATTTTATCCCGGGAACCTCTTTGCTTTTAGTCCAGTCCAATTAGACTGACCTTCCTTGTATTGAGTGTTGTCTTTCCCTCTACCCAAAGCAGTTCTTATCTACTGATTGATCAATAAAAAACCCTCTCCCTCCCTCCCCCCTTTGTAACCACAAAAGTGTGTGTTCTTCTCCGTTTTTTCTATTTCTCAAGATCTTATAATAGAGGTCTTATACAATATTTGTCCTTTTGCCTCTGACTCATTTCGCTCAGCATAATGCCTTCCAGATTCCTCCATGTTATGAAATGTTTCAGAGATTCGTCACTCTTCTTTATCGATGCGTAGTATTCCATTGCGTGAATATACCACAATTTATTTACCCATTCGTCCGTTGACGGACACCTTGGTTGCTTCCAGCTTTTTGCTATTGTAAACAGAGCTGCAATAAACATGGGTGTGCATATATCTGTTGTGTGAAGGCTCTTGTATCTCTAGGGTATATTCCGAGGAGTGGGATTTCTGGGTTGTATGGTAGTTCTATTTCTAACTGTTTGAGATAACGCCAGATGGATTTCCAAAGTGGATGTACCATTTAACAATCCCACCAGCAGTGTATGAGAGTTCCAATCTCTTCGCAGCCTCTCCAACATTTATTATTTTGTGTTTTTTGGATTAATTCCAGTCTGGTTGGTGTGAGATGGAATCTCATCGTAGTTTTAATTTGCATTTCTCTAATGGCTAATGATCGGGAGCATTTTCTCATGTGTCTGTTAGCTGCCTGAATATCTTCTTTAGTGAAATGTGTGTTCATATCCTTTGCCCACTTCTTGATTGGGTTGTTAGTCTTTTTGTGGTTGAGTTTTGACAGAATCATGTAGATTTTAGAGATCAGGCGCTGGTCTGAGATGTCATAGCTGAATATTCTTTCCCAGTCTGTAGGTGGTCTTTTTACTCTTTTGGTGAAGTCTTTAGATGAGCATAGGTGTTTGATTTTTAGGAGCTCCCAGTTATCTGGTTTCTCTTCATCATTTTTGGTAATGTTTTGTATTCTGTTTATGCCTGTATTAGGGCTCCTAGGGTTGTCCCTATTTTTTCTTCCATGATCTTTATCGTTTTAGTCTTTATGTTTAGGTCTTTGATCCATTTGGAGTTAGTTTTTGTGCATGGTGTGAGGTATGGGTCCTGTTTCATTCTTTTGCAAATGGATATCCAGTTATGCCAGCACCATTTGTTAAAAAGACTATCATTTCCCCAATTGACTGACACTGGTCCTTTGTCAAATATCAGCTGCTCATACGTGGATGGATTTATATCTGGGTTCTCAATTCTGTTCCATTGGTCTACGTGCCTGTTGTTGTACCAGTACCAGGCTGTTTTGACTACTGTAGCTGTATAATAGGTTCTGAAATCAGGTAGAGTGAGGCCTCCCACTTTCTTCTTCTTTTTCAGTAATGCTTTGCTTATCCGGGGCTTCTTTCCCTTCCATATGAAATTGGTGATTTGTTTCTCTATCCCCTTAAAATATGACATTGGTATTTGGATTGGAAGTGCGTTATATGTATAGATGGCTTTTGGTAGAATAGACATTTTTACTATGTTAAGTCTTCCTATCCATGAGCAGGGTATGTTTTTCCACTTAAGTATGTCCTTTTGAATTTCTTGTAGCAGAGTTTTATAGTTTTCTTTGTATAGGTCTTTTACATCCTTGGTAAGATTTATTCCTAAGTATTTTATCTTCTTGGGGGCTACTGTGAATGGTATTGATTTGGTTATCTCCTCTTCGGTGTTCTTTTTGTTGATGTAGAGGAATCCAAGTGATTTTTGTATGTTTATTTTATAACCTGAGACTCTTCCAAACTCTTCTATTAGTTTCAGTAGTTTTCTGGAGGATTCCTTAGGGTTTTCCATGTATACGATCATGTCATCTGCAAATAGTGATAGCTTTACTTCCTCCTTGCCAATCTGGATACTCTTTATTTCTTTGTCTAGCCTAATTGCCCTGGCTAGGACTTCAAGTACGATGTTGAATAAGAGCGGTGATAAAGGGCATCCTTGTCTGGTTCCCGTTCTCAAGGGAAATGCTTTCAGGTTCTCTCCATTTAGAGTGATATTGGCTGTTGGCTTTGCATAGATGCCCTTTATTATGTTGAGGAATTTTCCTTCAATTCCTATTTTGGTAAGAGTTTTTATCATAAATGGGTGTTGAACTTTGTCAAATGCCTTTTCTGCATCTATTGATAAGATCATGTGGTTTTTATCTTTTGTTTTATTTATGTGATGGATTACATTAATGGTTTTTCTGATATTAAGCCAGCCTTGCATACCTGGTATAAATCCCACTTGATCAGGGTGAATTATTTTTTTGATGTGTTGTTGGATTCTATTGGCTAGAATTTTGTTTAAGATTTTTGCATCTATGTTCATGAGGGATATAGGTCCATAATTTTCTTTTTTTGTAATGTCTTTACCTGGTTTTGGTATCAGGGAGATGGTGGCTTCATAGAATGAGTTGGGTAGTATTCCGTCATTTTCTATGCTTTGAAATACCTTCAGTAGTAGTGGTGTTAAGTCTTCTCTGAAGGTTTGGTAGAACTCTGCAGTGAAGCCGTCTGGGCCAGGACTTTTTTTGTTGGAAGTTTTTTGATTACCGTTTCAATCTCTTTTTTTTGTTAGGATCTATTTAGTTGTTCTACTTCTGAATGTGTTAGTTTAGGTAGGTAGTATTGTTCCAAGAATTTATCCATTTCTTCTAGGTTTTCAAATTTGTTAGAGTACAATTTTACGTAGTAATCTGAAATGATTCTTTTAATTTCATTTGGCTCTGTTGTGATGTGGTCCTTCTCGTTTCTTATTTGGGTTATTTGTTTCCTTTCCTGTTTTTCTTTAGTCAGTCTAGCCAATGGTTTATCAATTTTGTTAATTTTTTCAAAGAACCAGCTTTTGGCTTTGTTAATTCTTTCAATTGTTTTTCTGTTCTCTAATTCATTTAGTTCAGCTCTAATTTTTATTATTTGTTTTCTTCTGGTGCCTGATGGGTTCTTTTGTTGCTCACTTTCTATTTGTTCAAGTTGTCGGGACAGTTCTCTGATTTTGGCTCTTTCTTCTTTTTGTATGTGTGCATTTATCGATATAAATTGGCCTCTGAGCACTGCTTTTGCTGTGTCCCAGAGGTTTTGATAGGAAGTATTTTCATTCTCGTTGCTTTCTAAGAATTTCCTTATTCCCTCCTTGATGTCTTCTATAACCCAGTCTTTTTTCAGGAGGGTATTGTTCATTTTCCAAGTATTTGATTTCTTTTCCCTAGTTTTTCTGTTATTGATTTCTAGCTTCATTGCCTTGTGGTCTGAGAAGATGCTTTGTAATATTTCGATGTTTTGGATTCTGCAAAGATTTGTTTTATGACCTAATATGTGGTCTATTCTAGAGAATGTTCCATGTGCGCTAGAAAAAAAAGTATACTTTGCAGCAGTTGTGTGGAGAGTTCTGTATAAGTCAATGAGGTCAAGTTGGTTGATTGTTGTAAGTAGGTCTTCCGTGTCTCTATTGAGCTTCTTACTGGATGTCCTGTCCTTCTCCGAAAGTGGTGTGTTGAAGTCTCCTACTATAAATGTGGAGGTATCGATCTCACTTTTCAATTCCGTTAAAATTTGATTTATGTATCTTGCAGCCCTGTCATTGGGTGCATAAATATCTAATATGGTTATGTCTTCCTGATCAATTGTCCCTTTTATCATTATATAGTGTCCTTCTTTATCCTTTGTGGTGGATTTAAGTCTAAAGTCTATTTTGTCAGAAATTACTATTGCTACTCCTCTTCTTTTTTGCTTATTATTTGCTTGATATATTTTTTTCCGTCCTTTGAGTTTTAGTTTGTTTGTGTCTCTAAGTCTAAGGTGTGTCTCTTGTAGGCAGCAAATAGATGGATCGTGTTTCTTTATCCAGTCCGTGACTCTCTGTCTCTTTATTGGTGCATTTAGTCCATTTACATTCAGCGTAATTATAGATAAATAAGGTTTTAGTGCTGTCATTTTGATGCCTTTTCATGTGTGTTGTTGGCCATTTCATTTTTCCACATACTTTTTTGTGCTGAGACGTTTTTCTTAGTAGATTGTGAGATCCTCGTTTTCATAATGTTTAACTTCATGTTAGTTGAGTCGTTACGTTTTTCTTGAGTTATGGAATTGATATTCCTTTTTGTGGTTACCTTATTATTTACCCCTATTTTTCTAAGTAAGAACCTAACTTGTATCGTTCTATATCGCCTTGTATCACTCTCCATCTGGCAGTTCAATGCCTCCTATATTTAGTCCTTCTTTTTGATTATTGTGATCGTTTATCTATTGATTTCCATGATTCCCTGTTATGTGTATTATTTTGTTTATTTATTTATTTTTTAGAATTAATCTTAATTTGCTTGTTTTTGTGTTTTCCCTATTTGAGTTGTGTTGATATCAGGACATTCTGTTTCATGACCTTGTATTGTGCTGGTACCTGATATTATTGGTCATCAGGCCAAACAATCTCCTTTAGCATTTCTTGCAGTCTTGGTTTAGTTTTTGCAAATTCTCTAAACTTGTGTTTATCTGTAAATATCTTAATTTCTCCTTCATATTTCAGAGAGAGTTTTGCTGGATATATGATCCTTGGCTGGCAGTTTTTCTCCTTCAGTGCTCTGTATACGTCGTCCCATTCCCTTCTTGCCTGCATGGTTGCTGCTGAGTAGTCTGAACTTATTCTTACTGATTCTCCCTTGAAGGAAACCTTTCTTTTCTCCCTGGCTGCTTTTAAAATTTTCTGTTTATCTTTGGTTTTGGCAAGTTTGATAATAATATGTCTTGGTGTTTTTCTTTTTGGATCAATCTTAAATGGGGTTCGATGAGCATCTTGGATAGATATCCTTTCGTCTTTCATGATGTCAGGGAAGTTTTGTGTCAGGAGTTCTTCAACTATTTTCTCTGTGTTTTCTGTCCCCCCTCCCTGTTCTGGGACTCCAATCACCCGCAAGTTATCCTTCTTGATAGAGTCCCACATGATTCTTAGGGTTTCTTCATTTTTTTTAATTCTTTTATCTGATTTTTTTTTAGCTATGTTGGTGTTGATTCCCTGGACCTCCAGATGTCCCAGTCTACATTCTAATTGCTCGAGGCTGCTCCCCTGACTTTCTATCGCGTTGTCTAATTCTGTAATTTTATTGTTAATCTTTTGGATTTCTACATGTTTTCTCTCTATGGATTCTTGCAACTTATTAATTTTTCCACTATGTTCTTGAATAATCTTTTTGAGTTCTTCAACAGTTTTATCAGTGTGTTCCTTGGCTTTTTCTACAGTTATCCTAATTTCATTTGTGATGTCTTTAAGCATTCTGTAAATTAGGTTTTTATATTCTGTATCTGATAATTCCAGGATTGTACCTTCATTTGGGAAAGATTTTGATTCTTTTGTTTGGGGGGTTGGAGAAGCTGTCATGGTCTGTTTCTTTATGTGGTTTGATATGGACTGCTGTCTCCGAGCCATCACTGGGAAACTAGTTTTTCCAGGTAATCAGCTAAAAAAAAATGCAGTGTGATCCCTATCTGAATTCTCCCTCTGGCTCAGGGTATTCGGATGTTAATGTAGCCGCCTGGGGAGGGTAGGGGAGGGATCAGAGAGCTAGGAGTGTAGCACCTTAGAATATAGAGCTGATTCCCACATTCACGCTCCGCCCGCGCCTGCCAAAATCCCGGCGGGATGGCTCCCCGGCTGAGACGCTGCTCTCCCCGCTCCAAGACCAGTCACTTCCTCTCGGGGACTTCTCCCTCCGGCGGCCGCTCAGCTCGCGTGAACTGGGTGGGCGTGCCCGCAGTAACGGCTGGGCCCGCCCCCGGGGTCAATTCAGGGAAATATAACTGGTCCCCGCGCTCACACCCCGCCCGCGCCCACCACAATCCCAGCTGGACGGCTCCCCGGCTGGGACGCTGCTCTCCCCACTCCGAGACCAGTCACTTCCTCTCGGGGACTTCTCCCTCCCATTCGCCGCACCGCTCACGCGAACTGGGTGGGCGTTGCCCTCACGAACAGCTGGGCCGGCCCCCGGGTCTATTCAGGGGAACGCGCTCACGCCCCGCCCGCTCCTGCCAAAATCCCAGCCGGACGGCTCCCCGGCTGGGACGCTGCTCTCCCTGCTCTGAGACCAGTCACTTCCTCCCGGGGACTTCTCCCTCTGGTGCACCGCACTGCTTGCTCGAACTGGGTGGGCGTCGCCCGCAGGAACGGCTGGGCCCGCCCCAGGGTCGCTTTAGGGAAATATAGCTGATCCCCACGCTTGCGCCACGCCCGCTTCCCGCCAAACTCCCAGCGGGACTGCTCCCCAGCTGGAACGCTGCTCTCCCCGCTCCAAGATCAGTCACTGCCTCCCGGGTGCTTCTCCCACCAGCTGTGCCGCTACGCCGCCCGCGCCAACCAGCTAGGCTCCCTCCCGGGATGAGTTCGGGGGGTAGGGCTGGGCCCCTTGTCTGTGCCATCTGCCCCCCTGGGCTCTGCCCCAGATGGGGCTCCGAAGGTCACCTGCCTGGTACGCTGGCTCCTGGTTCTGAAAATGATCGCTGTCTGCCCGTATTCGTTCGTTCTCCGTCTCTAAGTCTGTGTTTGTTGTTCAGAGTTTGTAGATTGTTATGTATGTGATCAATTCACTTGTTTTTCCGAGTCTTTGTTGCAAGAGGGATCCGCGGTAGCGTCCACCTAGTCCGCCATCTTGGCCCCGCCTCGGCCTAAACGCATATTTTTTAATGTCACACGTGAAGCAACAAGGGGACCAATGACTTGCAAAAAAGGTGGTACTTTTTCCAGTTAGTATTTGTGGCAGGTGGAATCCATTCTGTTTTCATAAAAACAAGCAAACAACTAGATTATCATTAAAATGGGCTGCACAATTTAGAAACAGGACTAAGATACCTACGGTGAATATGAGAAGGCACTCAAAACTGAGAGACAAAGTTGCAACAGCTATTGCATAGAATGTGTGGGGTGGGGGCAAAATACCAACTAAAGAACCCGTAGTTAAGATCCTGGGTGGCACTTGGCTACTAACCAAAAGATTAGCAGTTTGAACCCACTGAGAGACACCTCAAAAGAAAGGCCTGGCGATCTGCTTCTGTAAGGTCATAGCCATGAAAACCCTATGAAATGCAGTTCTACTCTGCAACACATGGGGTCGCTATAAGGCTGAATTGGCTTTATGACAACAGCCTTTTTTTGGGGGGGCTAGTTAAGATCAGATGGGGGCATTGCTGGTTATGTGGCAGAATTCTTACCTTTCATGTGGGAGACCCAAATTCATTTCCCAACCCATTCATCTCCTGTGCAGCTACTGTTCATCTGAGTGACGGCTCACATGTTGCTATGTCACTAAACAGGTTTCAGGGGTGCTTCCAGACCAAGACAGACTAGGAAGAAAAACTTGGCAATCTACTTCCAAAAATCAGCTGGTGAAAACTCTGTGGATCTCAATGGTCCCATCTGCAAGGGATCATGGAGATGGTACGGGACTGGGCAGCATTTTATTCCAGTGTGCATGGGGTTGCCATGAGTCAGGGGCCGACTCGAGAGCAGCTAACAACAAGAAGTTAAGATCAGAGGTAAATAACCAAAACCAAACCAAACTCATTGCTGTCAAGTTGATTCCAGCTCATAGCGACCCTATGGGACAGGGAAGAACTGCTCCATAGGGTTTCAGAGGAACAGCTGGTGGATTTGAACTGCCGACATTTTGGTTAGCAGCCAATCTCTTAACCACTGTGCCACGAGGGCTCCTCAGAGGTAAATAAAACCCAGAAACCCAGAGGTAAATAGAGCCAGAGAATTAATTGGTGAAGACTCTCTGTTTGAAGCCTGATGCTTAAACAA
Organism: Loxodonta africana; assembly: GCF_030014295.1. Classification (NCBI taxonomy): domain Eukaryota; kingdom Metazoa; phylum Chordata; class Mammalia; order Proboscidea; family Elephantidae; genus Loxodonta; species Loxodonta africana. Next base: position 42,403,041 of record NC_087346.1, on the reverse strand, counting down.
TTATAGAGACCAAAACCATCTCTTTAATTGGTAGTAAAAATCATGATATAAAGAAATATTTATTTCATCTCAGAGCCTATGAATAACAATAGAAGTCAGCAGAGTCTACACAGCAGTGGAAGGTGACAGAGATATTTTCCTTAGCTTTTTATTATTATTATTTTTTTTATTATGGGCTAATGTTTCATCATTTTTCCTTGAGGAAATTTGGAAATCAGTGACAAAACTATATTAGCATTGTAATTTTTTAAACACACACACGCACAATATTATATATTTATGCTGAGGTTAAATGATTAGAAATTTATATATCTTATGATTTTTTAAACCTTTTTTTTTTTTTTTTTTTCCCTGACAGAGTTCTGAGTGAAAAGACAACTTTGGCATTGTTAAACTAATGGATCTGCATAAGAATAGAACTCAAATGAAAACTTCAAACAAAAGCAATGTATTTTTCCTGGCAGATTTTTTTAAGCAGTGTATCTGATGTTTAAATAGTTCTCTCTTAAAGTCTAAATCTATACATCCAGTGCCACTTGGATGCTAATAGAAATGTCAGATCTCCTTTCCCATCAAACCTACTTTATCCACATTCTCACCTCTTTCAGTGTATTGTAACTTCATCTTTTCTGTGGCTCAGACCAAAACTTTGCTGTCTTACTAAAACTTTTCTTTCTTTTACACCTCATATCTAAACTGTCACACAATCCTATTGATGGTATACCCAAAACATTGCCGTTATCTGTTGACTTATCGTGTTCAGTGCTATCACCCCTGTCAAAGCCATCACTGTCTTTGACCTGGATTATTAAAATAGCCTTTCAACTGCCCTCCTTCATTTCCAAACCAAACCTGTTGCCATTAAGTCGATTCTGATTCACAGATGCCCTGTAGGACAGAGTAGAACTGCCTTCTGGGGTTCCCAAGGAACAGCTGGTGGATTCAGACTGCTGACATTTTGGTTATCAGACGAGCTCTTAAACACTGCCACCAGATCTCCTTCATTACATCCTGTTTTATTAAGTTTCACAAACACAACAATGGCACGTGGCAGGTGCTCATTAATATTTGTAGATTGAATGAATGAATAAATAAAACATTCTTATTTGCAGTTTTTTTTATGGTAACATACTCATAGCGACCTTATAGGACAGAGTAGAACTGCCTCATAGAGTTTCCAAGGAGCGTCTGGCGGATTCGAACTGCCAACCTTTTGGTTAGCTGCCTAGCACTTAACCACTAGGCCACCTCTATAGGGTCGCTACAAGTCGGAATCGACTCGACGGCAGTGGGTTTGGTTTTGGGTATGGTAACATAGATACTCATGGTAAAATCGCCACCGAGGCTTCCCGGGTGGAGCAGTCCCCCCCCGCCTCCCCAACACACCTTGCAGCCCACAAAGCCAAGGTTTCTAACTGTGGTTTAGCCTGACCTCATCGCGGGCTCTAACCGCGGTTTGAATTTGGCACCGAAATCCCAGGCATGCGCAAACCAAAATCTTGGCCCATGCGTAGGACCTAAAGAGCCGTGTCCTCGAACTTGACCCAGGACCTGAACTTGACCCGGGACCTGAACTTCACCGAGAGGAAGATGTTCTTTGGCACATAGCTGCATCGAGCCCATTTGAGAAGCAAAGGGTCCCTTCCTTTGCTACATGACTCAGCACCTGGATCTCCAAATATGGACGTGGGAGGGATCCGGGTGTCGGATTTTGGGCACCAATCCCGCCCTTTGGGGAGTGGAAGACATGAAAGCTCCACACTCCCCTGGGGCTGGGAGTGAGTGGTCTTTCAGCTACTAGGACCCACCTTGCTCCTTGTTTGCACAAACAATAAATTTCTACTTTCTGTTTCCCTTGCAGCTGGTATTGTGGAGTCCATCTTATTTCTACTGGCTAATAGGACAGGACAAGAACCCTCATTTGGTTACAATGGTGTTACTAGGTGTGCCAGTTAACTTAAAAAAATTATTAATTAATTTTTTTTTACACATTATTTCATATACACAAGTGTAAAGAACTGGTTTACAGAAAATAGTAAAATAAATCCTTAGGGAACAAAACATTGATCAATATCTTTGAATCTTCCTATTTAGGCTTTCATAACTGGATTCCTGTTGTTGTTAGGTGCCGTCGAGTCAATTCCAACTCATAGCGACCCTAGGTACAACAGAACAAAACACTTCCTGGTCCTGGACCAGCCTCACAATGGTTGCTATGTTTGAGCCCCTTGTTACAGCCACTGTGTCAAACCATCTCTTTGAGGGTCTTCCTCTTTTGCTGACTTTCTGCTTTACCAAGCATGATGTCCTTCTTCAGGGACTGGTTCCTCCTGATAATGTGTCCAAAAGTATGTGAAACAAAGTCACTGTGGTGACTTTCATATAAAACTGCAAAGAATAGGAATGTAATTGAATGCTGAACCATGCCCCGTCCTAGCATGATACATAAAATTATTAAAAACAGTCTACTTAAGAAATTAATTTCTAAAACATTGATGCGTTTAATAATTATTAGCAAAATGTGTTTTATATTTATGTTGTTTGATCTGCTCTGTATTAGTAATTGTACTGCTAACCCAATAAGAAAGTTAAAAAAAAAAAAAAAACTTTTTTTTTTTTTTTTTTTTACCTTTCTTGGAAGAGAAAATTTTTTACTGTTGTCTCAGCTCATTTGTGACTTCTCAGAAGACTTCCCAAAATAAATCTTCTCTCGCCTTTACTCACACAACCCCACCTCCCCTACACACAGGAAACATACATTCTATCATTGTAATTGTGATGGTTAACTTTATGTGTCAACTTTGGCTAGGCTCTGATTCTCAGTGGTTTGACCAGGCAGTGAACAGTTTGCTGTCTGTGATGCTGTGCATAGCAATGCACTCACTATCCATATGATCTGATGTGATCAACCAGCCAGTAGAAAGGGCTGCTTCCCTGGCGGTGTGGTCTGATTTCAGAATATAAGTGGACATTCTAGCAGAACTCTCTCTCTCTTTCTCTCCACTCTGCACTCTCCTCATCACCTGACCTTCAGTTTTTAGGACATTAGTCTACAGAAGTCTACAGCTTGTTGCCTGACCTGCAGATTTTGGATTCTCCAGCCAGCAGAGGTCTCCAGCTTGCCTCCTGACCTATAGACTTGGGACTTACCAGTCCCCAAAATTGTGTAAGCCATTTCCTTGAAGTAGATTTCTCTCTCTCTCTCTCTATGTCTCATTGGTTTTGCTCCTCTAGAGAACCCAACTAATAAAGTAGTTGTTCCACTACATGTTCTTTATTAACTTTTCTACTCTTCTACTTTCTTTGAGCTCAGGAATTAGGTCTTTTATTTTGGCATCTTCAGGATCTAGCACAGTGCCTAGAAGAGAGTATACATACCATAAATATTTTGTTAAACAGATATGTGCAGAAAGAAGGAAAATCACAGTGGGCTGAAGGATTCTGGAAGTTATGCAGGAGTCATGGAAGAAGTGAAACATACTGGACTTACATCTGAATTTATAATTGGATTAGTAGGATTATAAGATGTGTGAGTGTACATGTCATGTATTGAGTTGTGTCCCCTCAAAAATATGTGTCAGCTTGGTTAGGGCATGATTCCCAGTATTGTGTAGTTGTCTTCCATTTTGTTATTGTGATTTTATGTTGAGAGGATAAGGGTGGGATTGTAACACCGCTTTACTCAGGTCACCTCCCTGATCCAAGGTAAAGGAAGTTTCCCTGGGGTGTGGTCTGCACCACCTTTTATCTCTCAAGAGATAAAAGGAAAGGGAAGAAAGCAGAGAGTTGGGGACCTCATACCATCAGGAAAGCAGCACCGGGAGCAGCGTGAGTCCTTTGGAGCCAGGGTCCCTGTGCCTGGGAAGCTCCTTGACCATGGGAAGACTGAGGACAAGGACCTTCTTCCAGAGCCGACAGACAGAGAAAGCCTTCCCTTGGAGCTGATACCTTGAATTTGGACTTTTAGCTTACATTACTGTGAGGAAATAGATTTCTCTTTGTTAAAGCCATTCACTTGTGGTAAATACCACAAGTTTTGGCAACACTAAATGACTAAGACAGTACATTTTAGAGAGGGGCAAAAGTAATTCAAGCTTTTTTCATGAAAAATAGCTGTAGATGTGTAAGGGAGAAAAATTATACATTTGTATTACACCCCCATTTTCCATTCAACACATTTGTGCTTGACTACTAATCTAATGATTGGCAGTTCGAAGCACCCAGTGGTACTGTGGAAGAAACACCCGGTGATGTGCTTCCATAAAGGTTACAGGCAAGAGTATCCGATAGAGTAATTCCACCCTGCAACACATGAAATCTCCATGAGTCAGAATTGACTTGGCAGCAAACTTTTTTTTTTTTTTGGTATTGTAGGGGAGAAGGAACTGTGGTAGTGTCAGATAAGCCACAATATACTCTATTTTTCACCCATCTCCGAAGTCAGCATTCGGTCAAATTTTGTTCTTTCATTCCTCTAGTCTTCAACAAAATGCATTATGGGTCATCTATATCAGAATGATCCTTAGAAGCAAGGATGGCGAGACGGCGTCTTACATACTTTGAACAGGTTGTCAGGAGGAATCAGCCTCTGGAAAAGGACATCATGCTTGGTAAAGGACAGGGTCACAGTGGCTACAACAATGGGTTCAGGCATAACAACGATTGTGAGCATGGCTCAGGACTGGGCAGTGTTTTGTTCTGTTGTACATAGGGTCACTATGAGTTGGAACTGACTTGATGGCACCTAACAACTACCACAACATATTAGCCTTTAGGAGAAGCGCACTTGGAGGTGGATTGTCCTTTAAGTATAAATTGAACTTTATTCAAATCATGAGTTCAGTCATAGGTATTTAATAATGAACCAAAGAGCTCAAAAGGCTTAATAATGGCCTGAAAACCACTAGCAGAACCAGCAAGTTATTATAATAGCATCATGATCGTGTCTCCAAGTAGTAGTTTATCTACATGTGTGATCAATTAAGCTAGATTTTCAAATTAAATCCCTATCCTGTTTGTTTATTTCTCTTTAAGGGGTGGTCTGTAAAGTCCAACTTGCAAGACATGTAATTTTTTTCCCAAGGAACTTCAACAATCATTTAAATTAGAACAAAGTTTAGTTATTTTAATAATAATGATTAAAAAGGCCTCATAAATTTCTGTGTTTTTACGATTCTTTAAGCTCTATTCAGTGGAGATGGATTGACACTTGGCTGCAACAATGGGCTCAAGCATGACAATGATTGTGAAGATGGTGCAGAACTGGGCGGTATTTTGTTCTGTTGTACATAGAGTCGGTTTGAGTCAGAACTGACTCAACAGCACCTAACAGGAAATAGCCCACATGAGCAGAGTGGCTTTTGTATGTACGGCTTTTGATATCAGGACCATATTATTTTATTTCCCTGAGAAATGGTCCCATAGAATGATCTGCTGTGACATTATCACTGTAGAAGAGAAATGGACATACTAGCAATAATGTCAAGAGATGTTGTTGTTGTTGTTAGGTGCCAACTAGTTGGTTCCGAATCATAGTGACCCTATGAACATCAGAACAAAACACTGCCTGGTTCTGTGTCATCTTCACAATTGTTGCTATGTTTGAGCCCATTGTTACAGCTACTGTGTCATTTCATCTCGTTGAGGGTCTTCCTCTTTTTCACTGACCCTCTACTTTATCACGAATGATGTCCTTCTGCAAGGACTAGTCTGCCCTGTTAACATGTCCAAAGTTTGTGAGACGAAGTCTCACCACATTCACTTCTAAGGAATATTCTGTCTGTACTCTTCCAAGACAGATTTGTTTGTCCTTCTGGCAGTCCATGTATATTCAGTATTCTTCAACAACACCAAAATTCAAAGACATCAATTCTTCTTTGGTCTTCCTTATCATTGTCCAGTTTTTGCATGCGTGTGAGGCGATTGAAATTACCATGGCTGATGTCAGGTGCAACTTAATCCTCAAAGTGACATCTTTACCTTGGAACTCTTTAAAAGTGACCTTTTGCAGCAGATTTGCCCAATGCAATGTGTTGTTTGAATTCTTGACTGCTGCTTCCACGGGCGTTGATTGAGGATCCAAGTGAAATGAAACCTGACAGTTTCATTTATCATGATGTTGTTTATTGGCTTAGTTGTGAGGATTTATGTTTTATACTGGGGTGTAATCCATACTGAAGGCTGTAGTCCTTGATCTTCATCAGTTAGTGCTTCAAGTCCTCTTTGTTTCCAGCAAGCAAGGTTGTGTCTTCTGCATATTACATGTTGTTAATGAGTCTTCCTCCAATACTGATGTCATGTTGTTCCTCATACAATCCAGCTTCTTGGATGATTTGCTAAACATACAGGTTGAATAAGTATGGTGAAAAGATGCAACCCTGACACACCCTTTCCTGATTTTAAACCATGGAGTATCCTCCAGTTCTGTTGGAATGACTGCCTTGGTTTACATACAAGTTCCGCATGAGCACAATTGAGTGGTCTGGAATTCCCATTATTAGCAATGTTATCTATAGTTTGTTTATGATTCACACAGTCGAATGCCTTCATATAGTCAACAAAACACAGGTAAACATCTTTCTGGTATTCTCTGCTTTCAGCCAAGATCCATCTGACGTCAATAATGATGATTCCTTGTTCCACATCCTTTTCTGAATTCAGCTTGAATACAAACTGATGGAAAGAAAACATCTGTACCAGTATTAAAGAGTCTTTACCAACCAGCTGAATTATTTTTTTTTTCTTTTTTGTGAGATTACTACTTATGTTAGCATGAATTTAAGGAAAACAGTAATGATTATTAACATTGTTAGAATATTCTAACACTATTTAAAATGTTAAATAATCATATTGTTGTCATTGTTGTTAGTTGTCCTCAAGTATGCTCTGACTCATAGCAACCCCATGTACGACAGAAGGAAACATTACCAGGTCCGGCACCATCCTCACATCGTTAGTATGCTTGAGTCCATCTTTACAACCACCATGTCAATTTATCTCATGGACAGTTTCCCCCCTATTTACTGACCATCCACTTTACCAAATATGATGTCCTTTTCGAGTGATTTCTGAAATCCTTTGGAATAATCCTGCAGAAGAGTAAATATTTTCAAAAGCAAATGTTCTAAGTAGGAAAACTTTTGCAACTCATGCATTTATTATTTATAATTAGCATCTACTTAATATATATTCTATTCAGTTCCATTCATTCAATAAACATGGAACACTCATTATGTGCCTGGCCATTTTACATCTTCTATGTGTAGGACACTTGTTGGGCCCTTTGAGGTAAGTGTGCAAGTATGACACAAAGTTCCATCAAGGGAACTTCTGATACAAGGCATATATAAGAAAAGCATGCAAGAACTAAATTATAAAGCAGAGTTAATTTGTGTCATAACACATATACTGATGAAGTGTTTGTTATAGGGAATCCATATGGAGAATATTCATCTGGTTAGGGTTTTTTTTTTTTTTTTTTAGGGTAACCAGAGAAGATTTGTGGTAGCCATACCACTGAGCTATAGCCTCATTTGACTTGAAAATTTACACGAATGTGCCAGAGGCACTTCAAACTCGAAAAATCCAGTCTTTGGCCTACAACCACTCACTTTAAATTAGCTCCTCCTGCAATGTTCTTTGGTGGCATTATAATTCACCCAGTTAGTTCTTTGAGTCAAAAATGCCAGGATTATCCTTAACACTTACCTCCTGCATTCAGCCAATTGATTTATCTTCTAAATATTTCTTGAATACCTTCCCTTCTCACAAATCCTTCAACCAATGCCTTGTTGGATTATAATATAATAGGCTTCCTGTTTTGAAGACAGCTGGGTTGAAACAACCTAACTGACATCAATGGTTAGAGATTCTAGTTGATAACCAGAATCAAAATGATGGACTTAATTCTCCTTTGAATCAAGGGATTCTAGCTCTTAATTTCTATACCACATTGATGATTAGAGATGCTACTTTCTGCTCCATGACTCAACATCTCTCACACCATTGTGTGAGCCAAAGCTATATTCCTTGTCTCCATTTTCTATAAGTACGTAAAGTAACTAAAAATGTGCTACTGTCCTATGGAATTCTTGAAGTTATGTCAGCTGGCTTAATCACTGCACAGTCCACTTCCACTAAACTGATACAAGAAATATCTGAAACTTAAAAGAAATCTACATCTGAACATATTCACTGGTACCAATGAACACTAAGTATTTTAAAATAAATTTTATTTTTTAGAACAGTTTTAGAGTTACAGAAAATTTGAGGAGATGGTACAAGAGTTCCCACATATCCCATACCACATTTCCATGATTATTAACATCTTGCATTAGTATGGTAAAAAAAAAAAAAGTATGGTACATTTGTTAAAATTAATGAACCAATATTGGCATATTATTATTAACTGAAGTCCATATTTTTTTCAAATTTCCTTAGTTTCCACCTAATGTCCTTTTTTCCTGTTCCAGAACCCCATCCAGTATACCTTGTTACATTTAGTTGTCAGGTCTCCTAAGGTACATCTTAGCTGTGACAGTTTCTCAGACATATCTTGTTTTTGATGATTTTTACTTTTTTTTTCAGGAGTTCTGGTCAGGTATTTTGTAGGGTGCCTTTCTATTAGAATTTTTCTGGTGTCTTTTCTCACCGTGAGACTGGGCTTGTGGGTTTTGGAGAGTAAAACTACGGATGAAAAGTTCCAGTCTTATCACATCACATCAAGAGTGCATACTATCACCATGATTTATCATTGCTGATGTCCTTGATTACCTGAATGAGTTAGTGTGGATCAGTTTTCTCCACTGTAAAGTTACACACACCCCCTTTCCATACTGTACATTTTGGAAGGAAGTCACTATGCACAGCCCTTATTTAGGGAGGGGGAAGTCATGTTCCTCTCCTTGTGGGTGGGGTATCTACATAAATTCTTTGGAACTCTTCTGCGCAGGATTGTCTCTTGCTCCTTACTTATTTATTCAATCATTTATATCAGATGGACTCATGGGTATTTATTTAATATTTTGGATAATAATCCAATACTAGATTATTTATTTATTTTTGCTCAATTTTGTTTCAGCTTTGGCCATTGGGAGCTTTTTCATTTGACTCTTGTGACCCTTTAACACACCCCCATCAATATGAGGTTTTATTCTTTTATTTTTCTTTCTTTCTTTATCAATATGAGGTTTTCTTCTTTTCTCTTTTCTTTCTTTTGCTCTCTCTCCCTTCCTCCATCCCATCTTTCCTTCATTTCTATCATTTCTCTTTCTTTTTTTTAGCACTTCCTTACTTTCTGGTGTTATATGATGCTCCAGGCTAATGTGTATTTCCTGTCCTGGTCCTTATATAAGCCACTTCTCTAAGGAATGTCTTCTTAGAATAAAATTGGAACCCAAGGTCAGAATTCTAGGTGTGCTTTTTGTTTCTAGGGTGGCATTTCTTTTAGGTTCTCTCAGCTGACAGAGAAAATAAATACATGTGTGTATATTAATCCATGCATGTACGCATGCCTATAAATATTTCTATATGTAACCATCTGTATCTAAAGCATGCTAGACATGAAATCTTACTAATGCTACTAACTCCAACACATTATCGCATGGATTATTCTAACCTCTATCCCTTATTTATCTCTATAAACTCCCACTCCAGTAGTAAAAACCTGGATCTCACCACCCACCATTCGTTTACTTAATTGTTCAACTCCAGTATACATGTATAACAATATCAGTACAATTATTATATGCAGTTCCTTTTGTCTTGCATCTTTCAGATTCCACTCATTTCCAGCTATTCTCTTCAGTGAGATTTTTTTTGTATGTTTTTTGCACAATTAAATTCTCTTGTCACAGTTAGCATCCCTTCCTGGAATCCATTGACCTTCTAAATGATTTTTTTTTTTTGTATACTTTAAGATTCACTTTTTGTGCTGTGAAGATCTGTTGAATTTGACAAATGCGTAACATTATGTATCTACCATTACAGTTATCATACAGAATGGTCTCACTTCCAACAGTGAGCGCATTTTAATAAAATTCTCTTTTTGTTTTTTGGTCATACAAAATCATCCCATGGATATAATTATGTACTTCATATAATGTTATATAAGTCTGGAAGAAAGAAATCTTGGTAAGGTTAAAAAAATCAAGTAGAAAGAACTCTTAGACACATCCAGAGTAAACTGATTTAGCATTACTCGTCTCAATCTACAAAATAAATACTTTCCGCTTCCAAAACTGTGTTCCCAAGTCTTTATGTAAAACTTCCTTTTTTCCTGGTATATTTGAAACTCCAGGGACTATTTTTTTTGACCACCCCCAATTTCAACATGCCCACAAGGCCAACAAACCGGAATGGAAACAAACGTACATCCTGTACAGGTTCCAGTTGTTTCTCAACCTTGTAAAGCCTCGCCCAGATTGGTGCAATAAAAACGCTCCACAGTCTTTAGCAATCTTTCTAATTTTAGAAGATAATGGTCCAAATATATCTACTGCAACTTTTTTCTTAATAATAGATTTCAAAAAATGAAGAAGGTGGAGATCTTAATCTGAGATTCGGTATAAAATCTATGCTTTACATATATCAACTGATGTTACAGTTATAATGGATTTAATATTTCCAACAACCATATGTTGTGGGTATGATGTCTATCCTCAGTTTAAAGATAAGGAAACTAAGTCAGATAGAGGTTAAGTAACTTGATAAATGTTACACCGATATTTATTTACTCAAGTAAGCAGAGGGTATGATTACTGGAAATTTCAATGAATCTCTTCTTTTTTAACCAAAGAAATAAAAACCAGAAAAACCAAACCCATTCCAAGTCATAGTGACCGTACAGGACAGAGTAGAACTGCCCCATAAGGTTTCCAAGGAGTGGTTGATGGATTTGAACTGCAGACCTTTTGGTTAGCAGCTGAATCCTTAAGCACTGTGCCACCAGGGCTCCAGCCAGAGAAATAATACCTTGGAAACAATTTCTGGACTAAGAAATGTCTGAACTTTGTCTCAAGAAGGACTATAAGAAAGTATTTGGGGCAAACATAATGGTTTCCTTGGAATATTGACAATGACCTTCTTTGTGTGCCAGATGTGGTTATACTCTGGAGAAGTTGCATAACATCTGTCAGACTAAAAGACTATTTGAGAGAATGGAACAAGAGCATGGATATATACTAATAACCAGATATCCGGCTTCCCAAAGAATTATACTTCGTTGCACAGGAAAGACAAGCAGCTCGGTTTGCATTGTGCAATATGCTTATATTGCACTCCAAAACAACCACAAAGACCACAGTATTAGATTGTGACAGCTCTTGAAAATTAACTGTCTCCAGTAATAAACATCAATTTATCACAACCAATTAGATTCATTTTTTTAAAGTTGCTACAACCAAGCAAATGTGGACATTAACGTATGTACTGTATATCAGTATAAAAACCCACTGCTGTCAAGCTGATTCCGACTCATAGCGACCCTACAAGACAGAGTACAACTGCCCCATAGAGTTTCCAAGGAAAGCCTGGTGGATTTGAACTGCCGACCTCTTGGGTAGCAGCCGTAGCACTTAACCACTATACCACCAGGGTTTCCAGATCAGTATAAGCTTAATAAAACAAAACAAAACAAAAAACCCCATTGCCATCGAGTTGATTCCTACTCATAGTGAATCTATAGGACAGAGTAGTACTGCCCCACAGAGTTTCCAAAGAGCTCCTGGTGGATTTGAATGCCAACTTTTAGGTTAGCAGTTGTAGCTGTTAACCACTATGCCACCAGGGTTTCCATAAACTTAATAGTGTGTGTATGTATGTATGTATATATATATATATATATATATATATATATATATATATATATATAACCCAACCACCAAACAAGGGGTGTTTTTGAGATCCAGTCTACACAGCGAGTGAAGATTAAAAGAGTGAGGAGGGTTATTATCAAGAAAGAAAGTTGCAACAGGTGTGGAAATAGACTTAAAAATAAAAGTTCCTTGTATGGTGCATCAGATAATGATGTTTAGAGAAAACTAGAAATGAGAAGATACTTATAGTAATAGTCCTAAAACATTTCTTTCTTGAACTTGGCCCTCAGATTGGCACCATGGATTTTATCAGGTGTGAATTACCTCAACATCCTCTCCTAGTTCCTTAATTCTATTTTTCATTTTTATTCATCATTTTCTTCTGCCTTCCCATATCAAAGGGACGGAATATATAGAATAGTACTGTCACCTCAGAAAATTCCCTCATACCCCTTCCCTAGTCAATTTCCAAACAATGTCTTTCGAGTGCTTGCACTGCTGGGTCTTCCCCTTCGGGCCTGCCTGAGACATCTCCATCTGCCTTTTTAACTCTTAAACATCTTTGGGGGTCTAGCTGAAATATTATCTCTTCTGTAAAGAATATTTCACCTCTCCTGACTTTACGGAGGAACTCTTTTGTCTTCTCCACGTCCTGTAAATATTTTGTTAAAATCATTAACAACTCACCTGGGGATTTGCTAGAAATGCAAATTTTCAGACCCCACCCAAGAACTACGGAATCAGAAACAATGGGAATGGGACCCAACAATCTGCTTTAACAAGGAGATTGTGATGACACTCAATTTTGGAAATCACCTTAGAGTGGTTTAATTTCTCCAGGCCTCAATTACATTATCTGTAAGGTGGAAATATCACCGTCTTGTAGCTATAGAGATAAGAGATAATGTGCTGGGTAAACAGTGAATGGTAAAACTATTCTTATGTTGTTCGTTACTGATATGTCACTGAGGATTTTAGACAGTTTCCTAAAACACACAGCTCAAGGGTCCATGATAATGGGGAATGTTTTGTAATCTTTTTAGAGCAAAACACAAAATATAACACCAAAGGAAAAGATTGAAAAATCAGTTTCTACATAGCAGAAACTTCATAAATAAATTCAGAAGATCAAAAAAAAAAAAAAAAAAAGAATTATATTAATCACATTACATTAAAGCAAATTGTGTGTTCCTCAGAAAGTTAGTGTGTCTCCTAGAGTAAAGCCTATGGCCCCTAATAGGCAACTGATTAGCATAGTGCCTAGAGTATGGTAAATAATCTATAAATACCTATTCAAGTAACAAATAGATCGAATAAGAAAAAAAAAAAGAACATGAGTTATTCAGTGTCTTTTGGAGATTCATGGAAAATCATCATTGCTTTGGAAGTTGCTACCATCTCCACTTTAAATGCTTACTTACAGAAGTTCAAAAACAAGCACCCACATCCTATCTTTTTTCTTTTCTAAAACTTTTTGACATCTTGGGATTTCCTAAAGGGATTGATAGAGGTTCTTTTATTCTAGGTTGACTTCTTTTAAGGTGGCTTGGACAAAGCAGTATCCAGGATGAAGGCGATAATTGGAGTTGAGATGTAGATATTACTGATATTTTTCTTCTCCCTGTCTTAACCTTATAAATGAGAGATAACCCAAAGAGTCCTGGAAATATAATTAATTCACCATTATAAAGTCCTAACTGGTATTGGAGTTAATAAGAGAAGGTACTTATTACTGCTTGTTGTGGCTAAAGTAGCACTCCTAGTTTCCAGTAAAATGGTAATAAACGTTTAAAGCTTTATGTGGAGAGCACATGTTTCCTGATTTCTTGAACAAGAAGGGGTGTCAAGGGGCCTCAGTTTAGGGTGCAAGTCTGCGAATGGGGACCTTTCCCTGAGTTTTAGAGTCCTCTTTGCACAGAAACTTTCTTCATATCATATTTTTTTCTGGCTTTCCCTTGGAGACTGACCACCAGTATAAAGACGTAGATTTTAATACGGGGGGATAGAGAAGGGAGGATTAACCCTGACGAAGGAGATTTGGATAAACTTTCTGGGGAGATAGTGTTTTGGTGGACTCCTAAGTATGGATAGTACTTCAATGGACAGGGATGACAGGAAATTGTGACTGAATGGAAGAAACAGCGTGAGGAAAGTCAGAGACAGGAGAGAGCTAGAGCAACTAGGTTGGTAAGTAGGCTGGGGCCAGATTGAAGAAGGGCTTAAAATTTTACAAACATGAACTCCAGATGCAATGCTATAAATCTTTACAGAAGCCGAGTGCCACACCTTTCTCTCTCAGACCACCTGTTGGTTTTGCACCACCTCTCTTTTGGTTAACAGCCAAGTGCTTTAAACACTGTGCCACCAGGCCTCCTTCCAGATCCGATGAGGAGCCACCAAAGGACAGACCATGTGGTTTTTGAGAACCAAAGAAAGGAGATTTTGTTCCTGTAGTTTCTCAACTTCAGTTCAGGCTAGCCCTCTGTTCTTGTGTGTGTGAGATAGCCTGCTTTAGTTCTAAATGAACTCTTTTTACATGAGATAGCTTGGGTGGGTTTCTGTTCCTTGCTTAAAACACACACACACACACACACACACACATGCTCACATACACAAATAAACAAAAATGCTTTGTTTAGGATACCATGCAGATGAAATTATTCATTTTTCTGGAATGCAAGTTTCTCTGATTGCCTTTAAATATATACCACTGTAAATTGGGTGGAGTCCCTGGGTGGTGCAAACAGTGTGCTCAGCTGCTAACCAAAAGATTGGTGGTTGAGTCTCCCTTGAAACATTTTGGAAGAAAAGCCTGGCAATCTACTTCTGAAAAATCAGCCCAGCCATTGAAAAGCGTGTGGAACATAATTCTACTGCAACATCCACGAGGTGGCCATGAGTCTGAATTGACTTAGCTGGCACATTGGGTGGGGATCCTAGTTATCCATACACATGTTGATATTAGGTTTACAGTTCATAGGCATAGAAAGGAAAAGAAAGTGACAGTGACCTCGAAATGGGTGTTGTTGTTAAACACATATTTGCTGACTTTGGAGCATCAGTGTTCATTCCCTGTCTCTACAACTTGGGTAAATTACTTAACCTGGGGTTATTTTAATCATTAAACAAATCACTCTATGTTAAATGCTTAGAAAAACGCCTGGTACAAAGAAGCTTTCACTGAATATTATTTACTATTATTCGAAGCTACGAGGATCCTGGTGGTACAGTGGTTAAGCACTTGGCTACCAACCCAAAGGTTGGCTGTTTGCCCCCACCAGCCACTCCTCGGGAGAAAGACGTGGCAGTCTGCCTCCTTAAAGATTTACAGCCTTGGAAACCCTATCGGGGCAGTCCTATTCTGTTCTACAGAAACGCTGGGAGT
Organism: Loxodonta africana; assembly: GCF_030014295.1. Classification (NCBI taxonomy): domain Eukaryota; kingdom Metazoa; phylum Chordata; class Mammalia; order Proboscidea; family Elephantidae; genus Loxodonta; species Loxodonta africana. The sequence continues at coordinate 42,387,843 of NC_087346.1, read as the reverse complement.
TACAATCAACTCGATGCCAAAGAATTTGGTTTAGTAGCAACAATATTTGGAGAAAACTGTTTTCGGAAAAATATTTCTCTTTTCCTTATGAAGTACAATGACCCAGAGGACTACTACTATATTTTGGACTAAAACATTTTGGATGAAGTCATTCCCACTGCAAGGTGTGCCAGGAATAAGAAGCAGAGAAGTGGAGAGGAGGGAGCAGGAAAGGAAGAAAGAGAATTTCAGAGACTTTTTTTTTTTCTCAAAGGGGTAAGCAACCCAAATACGTATTGGTTTGAAACGAAGATATTTAGCTTTTATTATTATTATTATTGTGTAATCACACTGTATTGAAACTAGAATAAACTGCTCGCTTGTTTGTAAAAGAATCACAAAATATCACCCCTGAAATGCCTTCAAAAATGCCCCAAAAACATCATTCTGTGAAGGCTCTAAGAATGTGTCTTTGTTATGTGATAAGTGGCAAAAGGGGAGGGACCCTCAGGATCCACCGCTGGCCTCCCCAAAATACCTCTTGACCACCGTGTATTTTAAAACTGAAGACTACTTTCTTGGCATAATTCTATGTCAAAAGTATGAGAATCTTATGCCTTTCGATGATCAATATTTCCCTCTAATTCTAAAAGAAGGACCAATTGATTTAAATGCCTTGCAGACAAAAGATAATTTAATTGCTATGGTTCAGCTCAGTTTTCACAGAAATATTTATTGCATGGATTCTTTAGTTCTAGCTTTTCAAGTTTTTCATGTATTTGCCAAATCACCTTGGAAACTCACCCTCTCCCCTTACCCCTCCAGTGCAACCACAACTTCAGATATTTATTATTATAGCGGTGATTTTTTTAAAATAATTTATTTTATTTTTGTTGTTGTTGAGAATATCCACAGCAGAACATAACACTAATTTAATAATTTCTACACGTACAATTCAGTGACTTCAATTACATTCTTCCAGTCATGCAACCATTCTCACCTTCCTTTTCCAAGTTGTTCCTCCCTCATTAAGTAAACTCACTGTCCTTTAAGGTTCCTATCTAGTCTTTTGAGTTGGTGTTTATAGCAATGATTATTGACAACCATTGGTCATGGGGTTCTGAGACATCCTGAATCAATTATTAAGGTCTGAATTTGATTTTAGACATCTTTGTATGTGAACGGAGACTAATTTTTCTGCCTTCAGGACAAATGTTTTCCTTGGCTGATAAAGTGGACTGTTGCTTTATTATTGCTACTGTTTTTCTTTATTTTTTATTAAAAGATAGGTCATTCATAGGTGGTTAAGACAAAGCTTTGAGGTATTTGTGCCAATAAGGAAGCAAAGATTTCATTCCTATGATGTATTCCCACTCATGGTAGGTAGAAATGGACATATTGTAACATTCCAAAATCTTACTTAGCCAAGTAAGCTAAGTATTGAACAAAACATTTAAAACAGGATCCCCATACTCATGGATGAGTTGCATCAAAAAGATAATTTGAGAATAAAATAAATGTTTCTGCTTCTCATTTATCTTGATGTAGTACATACCATTTCCATGGATAATAAGTATTAATTAGGAATTAAATCACAGAGGATTGAGTCTATACTTTAGTTACTATAATCTTTTTTAATTTGTTTATTGCCATTATTAAAAAATCTGTACGTAGCCTTTCAAAGAGCAAAGACAGAGTCTACTCCCTTTAAATATTTGTCTCCTTTGAGCTCCTTGAGATTAGGAATCCTACCTCATTCTTTGTACCACTAGCGATATGTATGGTGCCTGCCACGTTGTATACTCTCAGTAAATGTAAAATTAAAATATATATATCAATGAATTTAACTTGAGGATAAAACGTGAATAAGAGTATAGGCAGTTTTTGAAATTTCACACTGAGCTGCTGATTCTCCCTTTAAACTGTAGATCTGGATTTAAGACAGGATATGAATTCATCAGTTGGAAAAATGTGTATCTTTGGTGCGTCTTTGCATTTTATTTGCTAAAGTAAAAGCAACAAAAAATTAAAATATTAAAAATAAATCGATAAGATATCTGAAGTTTACGTAGATGAGATATGATGCAGATTGGAATTTTTTTTTTTTTGGAGACTATTACATGTAACATTTTATAAGTTGAGTGTGTCAACCAAGTAGCCTCAGAAAAAGCCTATTATTTGATGTGATAATTGGATCTTTAAAACAAAGTATCAGCTCACAATTCATCTTTTTAAACTTATTTAACTATTTGCATATTAACTACATGCTCAATAAACTCCATTCTATCTGGAATATAAATTGCAAGCTCTCATATATACACTTATACAAACAAAATATTTTATTACATAGCTATATTATAGATTTACTTTAATCTACAGTTACTTTCAGAATTAATTCAACCCAATATATTGTTTCATTTCTATAATGCAACATTAATAACCCCTCATCATAAAAATGGCCCTAAGGCACTGTGATACTCCAAAAGGGCTTTTGAAATACTGAAAAACTTCCAGTTAACACAACTACAGTGTGAAGTTTACTGTATTGCATACTAATTCAATGAATATGAAGGAATAAGGATAGTATGAATGACAACCCCAGTTAACTATTTTACCCCTATTCCTCAGATGTTCTGGATAAGTGTTCATTCAGATAAGTAATCTAGTCTCTTAAGATTTAAGGGATATTGCCATATCTGCTAGAGAGCACAGGTGGTATGCATTCAGGAAGGCCTGATGACCACTGTTTCAAAAGAGCTTCACATGACAGCACCATCTAGATGAAGTCACACCAATTCCTGGCAAGGTCACCAGTTTTGTAGATCCAGAAATCTTACTCAACTAACATATCAGACTCAAGTAACCAAATCACACCTACCCAAACTTTTAGGAGCCTGATGTCTCTAGCACAATGCCGTTGTATTACTTTACTATGAGAAATACAAGTGCCGATTTTATCATAATATTTATTTCGTATGATCAATTCTTGTCCTCTGTGTAAGAAAAAACTACCAAGTTGTAGTAAATTATACTGTGATAAATAAGAAAGAAATTAAAGTTGTCAATGATTATATTCTACTTGGATCAACAATCAACAACAATGGAAGCAACAATCAAGATACCAAACGATGTATTGCATTGGACAAATCTGCTACAAAAGACATCTTTAAAGTTGGTGAAGAATATCACATACACCATGGACTGCCAGAAGAACAAATAAACTTTAGAGGAAATACAACCAGAATGTTTCTTAGTGAGAATGATGTGACTTCAGCTCACTTACTTTGGACATATCATAAGGAAAAACCAATTGCTAGAAAAAGATATCATGTTTGATAAAGCACAGGGTCAGCAAAAACAAGGGAAACTCTCAATAAGATGAACTGGCCCAATAGTCAAGGCAGTGGACTCAAACACACTAAAAATCATAAAGGACTCTGCAATATTTTGTTCTGTTATTCATAAGATCACTATGAGCCCACTCTATGACACCTAACAACATACATCCAATTCTTTGTTATGTTGTCATGTGCCATCGTTCTTCTGGCAATATTTTTTGCCAACATCATAATTCAAATGCACCAATTCTTCTTCGGTTTCCCTTTTTCGTTGTCCAGCTTATGCACGCATATGAGGTGACTGAAAATACCACCGCTTGGGTCAGGCACATCATCCTCAAAGTGATATCTTTGCTTTTTAACACTTTGAAGTCTCTTGCTGTAGATCTATGAGTTGGAATCGACTTGATGGCAACAGGTTTTTTTTGGGTTTTGCTTAATGCAGTACATTGTTTGATTTCTTGACAGCTGCTTCCAATTTCTTTATATATATACCTAGCTGATCAGAAAGGATGTGATGACTTCTCTTGGTATTGTGACCACGGGGGCTCAGGAGCAATACTGATCTTGTGATATCTTTGTCTGGCTTTGGTATTAGGCTAATAGGGACTTCCTTCAATCATTTTTAAAGCATTTGTGTAGAGTTGCTATTATTTTTTTTCCTTACATATTAGATAGAATTAAACAGTGAAGGAATATGATCCTGCATTTCTTTTCAGGAAAATTTTCAATTTCAATTTTTTTTCTTTTTTTCACTGGACATAGGACTATCTGGGATATCTACTACTTCTTGAGTTAGTTTTAGTAATTTGCGTCTTTTGGAAAATTTGTTCATTTCACGTAGACTTTTTTTGTTAAATTATTGGCATAAAGTTGTATATAATAATATTTTATTATAACTTTTAATGTCTATGGAATATGTATTCATATACTAGCACTCGTACTATTAGTAATTTGCATCTTCTCCCTGTAGTACTTTGTCTGCCTACCTAGAAGTTTATCAGTTTTATTAACACAGTGAAACCTGTGAGAGCCGGGACTTGATGAGACTGCCATGTTTTCCCAGATCTCTCAAGTTTTCCACCTTTGATGGGGTGCAGATTTACTACTTTTTTTTTTTTTTAATCACTTATTTTAGTGGAAAGTATTTGAGTTTTCCTTCTCCTACACGTTACCACCTTATGCAGGTTCTGGCTTTCCCAGGTTTTACTGTATTTGAAAAAACAAAGGTAGTTTCTGGGTTTGTTGATCTTCTCTACTGGTTTTCTGTTTTCTTTTTAATTAATTTCCCCTCTTAACTTTATTATTTCTTTCTGTTCTACAAATTTTGAGTTTAATTTGTTCTTTTTTTTTTTAAGGGGAAGCTTAGATCATTTGTTTTATCTCTTTCTTTGCTGATATAACTATTTAAAATATAAATTTCCATCTAAGAACCACCATTATTAAAAAAAATCTCACCAATTTCATTATGTAGTGTTTTCATCTTCATTCCACTCAAAATATGCTCTAATTTCCCTTCCAATTTCCTTTTGATCCATGGGTTACTTAGAAGTTTGTTGTTTAACTTTCAAATATTTGAGGATTTTCCAAATATTTTTCTGTTATTGATTTCTGTTTAATTTCCCCTTTTAAATTTATGGAGTCTTGTTTTGTGTCTCATATGGCCTATCCTGGTGACTGTCCATGTGTACCCACAAAGAATGTGTATTCTACTGTTGCTGGGTGGAGTGTTCTAAAAATGTTAATTATCTACAGTTGTTTGATAGTGTTGTTAATTTTTTTTATTCTTAGTGAATTTTCTTTATATTTCTATAATCTACAATTGTATTTGTGAATGTGTGTATTTCCTTTTCAGCTCTGTCAGTTTTTGCTACATGTATTTTGAAGTTCTTTAAATAGGGGCCTGATATCTTTTTGATGAATTGGCATTTGAATCATTATATAAAATATTCTTCTTAATCCCTGGTACTATTTCTTTTCTTAAGGTCTCCGTTGTCTGATATTTTATATGTATAGACACTACAGCTTGTTATGATAGTGTTTGCATGGTATTTTAATTCCATCTTTTTACTTTTAACCTGTCTATTTGCATGTACACTGAATTTATTCTGTAGTGCATATACTTAAATGTTGCTTTTTTTTATGCAGTTTGAAAATTTCTCCCTTTCATTTAGAATATAGACCATTTTTATGTAATGTAATTATGGATCTAGGACAGGGCTTAACTTGCCATTTTGCTGTGTGTTTTCTGTTTACCTGATCTGCTCCTGCCATCTTTCAAAATTATTGAGTATTTTCCTTAAGATTACATTTTGGTTTTTAATTAATATTCAAATTAATCCTTTGTTTCATTTTTTAGAAATTTCTCTAGGATTTGCAACATGTATCTTAAGAAAATTGCATATAATATTATACCATTGATTTATAATACAAGAATCTTGCAACACTTTATTTCCATTTCTCCCCCCCATTTTACATGCTTTTGGTTTTATACATTTTACTTCTACATATTTTAGAAATTCTGTAGTATCTTATTATTATTTTTGCTTTAAATAGTTCATTACCTTTTATAAGTTTAAAAGTAGTAAAATTCTTATATCACTGGACACATGCATACCATTTCCAGTATTTTTCCTATCTTTATGTACATCCATGTTTCCATCTGATATCACTTCCTTTAATATGTCTAATAGTGCAGGTCTGCTGGCAACAAATTATCTCAGCTGTTGTTTACTGGAAAAATCCTTATTTCATCTTCTTTTTTTATGGTTATTTTTGCTAAATATACTCTCCTAGGTTGATAGCCATTATTTTTAGGTATTTTATAGATACAGTTTCACTGTCTTCTGTCTTTTAGAGTTTCTAAAAAGTTTTTGGTCATTGCTATCTTTGTACTTAATATGACTTTTTCTTTTCTAACTGCTTTTAATATTTTTTTTTTCTTTGTAACTGGCTTCAGATAATTTGATTATGATGTACCTAGTTATGTTCGGGGGGGGATTTCTGAGTTTCTTGTATCTCTGGATTTGTAGTTCTCATAAACTGAAAAAAATTGACTACATTTCTTCAATTATTTTTCTAATTACTATTTCTCCTTTTTTATCCTGAGACTCCTATTACATACATACTAGGCTTCCTGATATTGTCCCATAGGTAACTGTGTCTCTGTTTAATTATTTTTAATTTCCCCCCTCCATGCCTCTGTTTTGACAGTTTCTATTGATACATCTTCAAGTTCACTGAACTTTTCTTCTGCAGCATCTAATCTGCTTTTAAACTCATCCAATGAAGTTGTCATTTCAGATTGTATTTTTAAGCTATTGAAGTTCCATTTTGTTCTTTTTTGTGTCATCATCTTCTCTCATCATTTTGTTTTTCTTTAAATCTTTGAGCATGCAGATCATATTTATAATAGCTTTTTAAAAGTTCTGATCTAATTTTGCAATTTCTGTATTTTCTAAGTCTTCCTGTTGACTTAATTTTCTCCTGCTTTAACGGTCCCATTTTTCTCCTTCTTAGTGTGTCTAGAATTTTTGATTTGATCATGGACATTATGGATGTTACATCATTGAGTGTCCAGATCTTTTTGTCTTCTTTAATGAGTGCTGGGCTTTGTTATATCATGCAATTAAGTTACTTAAAAATAAGCTTGATTTTTCCAACACCTATTCTTAAACTTTGTTAAGGAAGGCCTTGAGTAGCTTTTAATCTAGAGATTGTTTAGCTGTACTGCTAATGCTTAGCCCTCCTTGAGTTTCTACTGATGGCCCTGTGTGATCAACAAAGACTCTTCACTCTGGCAGGTTGTAGCTAAAATACATCCCCATCCTATCTGAGCTTTGGGAGTCATTCAGCTCACAATTTTTCGTTGATAATTTTCTCAGTCTTGTGGGGTTTCACCATAGTTTTACATAGGTTAGTATTCAGCAAAGCCTCAAGGGGACTCATGGAGATGTATGGAGCTCTTTCTCTGGAACTCTTTTCTGCAAATTTCAGTTCTTTCTGCCTTCCTCCATGAACTGCAATCTCTGCTTTCTTGATTCAGTGAGTCTTTTTTCCTCTGCTTCAGTTTCCTCTTCCAGTACTGTGCTCTAGAATATGTCTCCAGGCTAATGATTGCACGGCTCGCATTGTTTCTTTTCATTTAGGAATTATGATCCTAGCTGTTCTCTAAAGTTTGATGACAGATTTTATTTGTGTGTGTGCATGTGTTTAAGTGTGCACATTTTGTCTAGTTTTCTAGTTGTTTACAGATAAAGAGTAAGTCAGGTTCCTATTTCTCCATCATAACCAGATGCAGCATACCCTGCTTATTAGATTTTACTGGAAAAACAATAGACATATTGTGGTTTTTTTTTTTATAGACTCCATGCTGGCTATCCTCCTAGTGTAAAATAGTTTTGTTTTCTTAAGAATTAAGATTATGTATTAGACTTTTTTTTTTAATGGAGTAATTTTTGTTTTTGTTTTTGTTTTTTTTAGTAATAATTTTGATTTTACCTTTCTCTGTTACAATTACATTTCAATTTTGCAATCTCCATATCACTTGAATGGAATTTTTTGTGTTCTATTTTCCTCAATTACACATTTTTTGGTTACTTCTTTAGATAGCAAGTTTTGTCCTTTTTAAAAACTGTATCAGTTTAGCTCTCGGAGAGTGATAATGTTACTTCCCACCCCCCCCCGCCCCACTCCCCTCACCAAGTTATTTCTAAGCAAGGGAAATGGTGGCTCCTTACTGCTTTCAAGGACAGTTTGTCTAAATATCTTGACTACAAAATTCCTTAAGCCATTGTAAAACCCTCCTGTGTGTGAGAAAAGTCTTCAAATATTTGAGTGCTGACCTAGAAACTATTTTCAATACTTAAAAGAAGATACTTTTGCATAAATGTCTATGGCTTTGCACTCTTTTATTTTAGCATTCCTGGAAGCAAAAATTTTTAGGTCAAAATTTTCAGCAAGTTCTTATTTGTCCCTCACTGTGTGTAACATAAACATCATCTGAGGGTGTGTTGCATTTTCTCCTTCAATGATTTGTCACGTCTTTTTCCAGAAAAGCATCTGGTGTTCATTGATGAGTGATTTAGACTAGGAACAAGGACCCTGTTTTCTCTGCCAGGAGTACATATAACTCTGGTGAGTCTCAGAAGATCAGGAAGAAGGGCCATATGTGTTGATGCACCTTATCACCAAAGAAGTGAATCTTGGAGAATAATGACCTCATTGCTGCCAGAGGTGCCCTAACGGACTATGACAAATCACTAGGAATTTAGTGATATCTTGACTGTCACCGGAGAGGCTCACCCTTACAGTACACTCAATATTTGCTGGTACTGGAAACGAAGATACATTTCTAGAAATTTTCTATATAAAATTTACCAGCTTCTGAATTAGTTTAATTCCAACTCCTTGGACCTTCTCAAACTCCATTATATGTATGTTTTTACATCCCTATGGTCACTTCAGCATACAGAAAACAAAAATCCTCACAACTGGACCAGTGAGCAACATCATGATAAACGGAGAAAAGATTGAAGTTGTCAAGGATTTCATTTTACTTGGATTCACAATCAACAGCCATGGAAGCAGCAGTCAAGAGATCAAAAGATGCATTGCATTGGGCAAATCTGCTGCAAAGGACCTCTTCAAAGTGTTGAAGAGCAAAGATGTCACCCTTAAGACTAAGGTGCACCTGACCCAAACCATGGTATTTTCAATCACATCATATGCACGTGAAAGCTGGACAATGAATAAGGAAGACCAAAGAAGAGTTGACACTTTCGAATTGTGGTGTTGGCAAAGAATATTTAATATACCATGAACTGCCAAAAGAACGAACAAATCCTTCTTGGAAGAAGTGCGGCCAGAATGCTCCTTAGAGGCAAGGATGGTGAAACTGCATCTTACATACTTTGGACATGTTATCAGGAGGGATCAGTCCCTGGAGAAGGACATCATGCTTGGCAGAGTACAGGGCCAGCGGAAAAGAGGAAGACCTTCAACGAAGTGGATTGACACAGTGGCTGCAACAATGAGCTCAAGCATAACAATTGTAAGGATGGCGCAGGACCAAGCAGTGTTTCATTCTGTTGTGCATAGGGTCGCTATGAATTGGAACTGACTCGATGGCACCTAACAACAACAACAACAACAATGGTCAGAACTGAAATCCAATAGTCTAGCTTTATATTCATCATGATTTTGCATGAGGGTAAAATAATGCTTTTTGTTTGGTTTACATTATCTGGACTGAAGATATCCAATCATTAGTGAGTTATTTTGGCTACAAAATCCATGCTGTAGATTGTTCTAGAGAAACAAATGAAATGACTCACAAGGTTTTCACAGAGATCGTAGCTAAGAAGTTATATCCCATCATCATTTTAACTAAAATTTAGCAATTTTCCCCAAATGTACCACCTTACCTTGCCCACTTTCAATGTCATTCTTGACTGTTTGACACATTCATGCACCAACATGAGCTCCTTCCTGGCTACTCACTATCTGAAAGAGTTAGAAATTACCAGTATACTCTTCTCTCTCTCTTGATATCTTGTTTAGTATTATTCTTAATTTCACCAAAGAATTGATGGAAAAAAATAACTACATCTGTCCAAAGAATTGCCTATTTTATCCAGCTCTTGTTTTCTTTTCAGCTAGTTCTCTGGGGAAAATAATTATGTTTACCATTTCTATAGAGATAGAAATTTTTCCCTATGGTTTTGGAAGGACCTCATACGAATCTAGAAAAAAATCATTTCTAGTGACATCGTATTGTCCCACTATCTTTTTACTTTTGTAAATAATTCCAGAATATTTCCTACATACTTGCAGATTAGTCAGAAATAGTTTCTGCAGAATGACAATTGCTTTATCCCTACAAGGTTTTGTTTGCTTAAATGTTCAATAGAAATGAAATTCTTTCCTTTCTATCTTACTGTGTTCTATAGCATGGAAATGGGGCTTTCTGTAGTTTTCAGGGTCACATCCTGAGTCTGTTTTGTAAATTAGAGATCACAAAGACTGTCTGCTAATAGATATACTTAGACATCAGTTTGACAGTTTTACAGTTGAGTCCTTTAAAAATTGGACATCTTTATAATCTTGGTATTTGTCTATACCTGATTTTGTTAGTTACGTCTACAGCATTTTGTATACTTACCCCTATTAAATTCAGTATCTTTTACCTTTGCTTGCTTGATGTAAGAGTCACATATTTTGTGGAAGGAATGTTTGCATAGGATAGAAGTTTGGGCCAGAATGGATACCTTCAACTTTTTTACTATAACATACAGTGAGAAACACATTTTGCATCCCAACTCAGTATGTAAACAAATGCATACACACACAACCGACACTTGGTTTAGTAAGCAATATTTATCCTTACTACCTATGAAGCACTCAAATATTTTTCTCTTTATTTTATTAAAAGACATTGGTCTTTTATAAATTGATTTTATGACCCACAAAATGGTTGCTGCTAGCAGTTTAAAAAACACTTGCCTAAAACAATCCAATGAAAACATGAACAAAAGACTCAACCAGACATTTCTCCAAAGATGATATAGGAAAAACCAATAAACAAATTAAAATATGCTCACCATCATTAGTAGTTAGGGAAATGCAAATCAAAACCACAATGAAATATTACTTCATTCCTGCTAGGATGTCTATCATCAGAAAAATGGAAAGTAACAAGTGTTGAAGAGAATATGAAGAAATTGGCGGTGGGAATGTAAAATAGCATAGCTACTCTGGAAAATAGTTTGGCAGTTCCTCACAAAATTAAACATAGGGTTACCATATGACCTAACAATTCTACTTCTAGGTATAAACCAAAAAACCAAACCCATTGCCATCGAACTGATTTCAACTCATAACAACCTTACAGGACAGAGTAGAACTGCCACATAGGGTTTCCAAGGAGCAGTTGGTGGATTTGAACTGCCAACCTTTCGGTTAACAGCCTGAGCTCTTAACCACTGTCCCACCAGGACTCCATCCCTAACCTAGGTATTAAAAAAAATGGTATACAGCCCCCCAAATTGGAAGCATGAATGCAAATGTTCACCAATGCTTACGGCATCACTATGCACAATAGCCAAAAGGTGAAAACAACCCGAATGTCCATTAACAAATAAATGGATAAACGAAATGTGGTATATACATGTAATGGAATATTACTCAGTCATGAAGACAAGTGAAGTCTGATACATGCTATGATATGGATGAAACATGAAAACATCACCAAGTAAAAGTAAGTCAGACACAAAAGGACAAATACTGTATAATTACAGTTATATGAAATATCTAAAACAGACAAATACTTAGAGACCAAAGGTTATCAGAGGTTACCAGGAAATAAGAGAGAATGGGGAGTTATTGCGTTTCTGCTCTGGGTGATGAAAAACTTTTAGAAATGAATAGTGATGATGGCTGCACAGCATGGTAAATGGCATTAATGTCACTGAATACTTTAAAGTGGTTGAAACAGCACTCTTTTGTGATACGTATTTTACCACAATAAAAACAAACAAACAGAAACTTGCATTTAAAACCAGTTGCCATCAAGCCAGTTCTGACTTTATGACTTATGGTAACTCCATGTATATAAGAGTAGGACTGTGTTCCACAGGCTTTTCAGTAGCTGATTTTTCAGAAGCGTATTGCCAAGCCTTTTTTCTGAAATGTCTCTGGGTAGACTCAAACTGTCAATCTTTTGGTTACCAGCTCAGACAATATTTAAAGTTTTTTATAATTCTGAAATACTATGAACCTGTGGTAAAGAAATTTTTTGCTGTTAATTTAGGCTAATTTTTTTTCTTTTAAAATACATATAACATAAACTGTACCATTAAATTGCACACTTCAGTGGCATTTAGTGGATTCAAAATGTTGTACACCCTTCACCATTGGCAAGGAATCTCTGTTCAACTTTTTAAAGCAACTCTTCCTAAAAATCTTCTAATTTTCTCTCATGATTTCTTCATTCAGTTTTCTCCAAACATTTTTGTTAAATTTAACTGCCCCTATCATGGCTTGAACAACTCTAAATAGGTCTGTAAGTACATCCACTTCTAACTTAACAACACAGTTAGCTTCCAAAGACCAGGTTGTTATGTGAAAACTGGCGTTATACGAAAATGAAGGATGGCCACAAGCGATCACAAAATGGGAGGTCAATCACATCATTGCATAACTGCCAAATTATATCATTACGTAACTGTCAAACTGCTAAGGCTCATGACCCAGCCAAGTTGACACACAACCTTAGCTATCACAGCCAACATTATTCTCGCCTTGTACCTTGGTGTTCGTTACTGGCAGATGTGTGTCATCAATGTGCCCAGTAGTTGGATAATAGTTTTTTTATCATTGTTGTAAATGTGAAATGTTGGATAACAAGATCATCGATAAGTGAGGAGTAGGTGTACATCTTGGAAAGAGAATAAAGTAGCAGATAAGCCTCTGAATAAATTTGCGACTGAACAAACAAGCAGGGCAGAAAATGTGTGTCTGGACATGGTGTGTCTACAGAGATTTCTGTGAAGAGAACTGTACTAGACTCACAATGCAACTTGAGAAGCATGAAGAAATGTGTCTGAGGAATGGAATGCTCCCTTAACTTTAATTCATTCCCCACAAATAAAAAGAATCAAGACATTTTCTATCTTACCCTCTGACCAGTACTGACCATGGGTCTCTTCTTACAGGAAAAAAAAAAAAAAAAGAACCAAGCTTTCTTTGCTAGTTTTAAGCAACCATGTCTGATATTTGAATAAAATCTTCCTAGGAATTGAGGACACTTGCTAGGAACGTGTTGATTGTCAAAACAAAACCATGTCTTGGTTTATTATGTGATGGCAAATGCTGGTGGATTAAGCCATCTGATGAGGGATTGGAAATGAATTGCTTTACATAATCCTCAGCAGTGCACCAAATTATGTTTTTACTTATTCTATTGTTACGTGTAAATAGTGTATTAAATGCTAGACGTAGTATATAAGCACCTGGCCTTTTTTTCTTTTCTTTTTGGCAAATATAGGCAAAAAGTTTATTATTTTTCTTCCATTTGTAGGCTGCTTACTCTGTTGTGTGCCGTAAGTTCAGTATTTGGTTTCCATGGCTTTCTTTTAATGAAGTGTCATACTTCATTTTAACTTAAAAACTGATGCTATGCTGTGCTGTGTCTCAAAAAAAAAAAAAGCTTGAATAACAGGGCAATGATTTTTATTCTAACAATTCTGAGAAAACTCATGGAAAGAGCAACCATTTTTGTTTAGCTTTGCAATACTGGTAAGACATGACAGACCAGTCCAAATAACTCTTATCAAGCCATTCCATTTCCATAATGTAATGTGACTGCATGTGTTTGAAAACAAAAATATTTTCTCCATTGAAAGGGCATTGGTATTGCCCCTCAGTGTTCTCTGGATATGAAAGTGGCCCTTAGCTTGTCTCTTCTAGATAGATTCAAAATTCTTGGTTTATGAAACTGACGTAATGTCATAAATTTAACTTGTATTCCAGAAAATTACTTCTGCAGAGGAGAAACTTATTTTTGCTGCCTGCAGAAAACATTAGATGAATAGTTCCTGTTTTGAAGGTCGTGTATGTTACAAGCTCTTCTGGGAGGTCTAGGCCATTTTTCATAAGACAAAAACAGGACCTTGAGAGTGCTTGAGAGTTGATGACGTTCCCTGCTTTAGCCTTCTTCATTCATCCAGTACTTCTGAGCTGCGTATATCCACTGTGATTTTCATGAAACCCCCTTTGAATTGAGTGTGCCAGAGTTCAGCTCATCTGGACATTTTTTCCAGCCTGACTTTGTTTAAAAATTATTTTTTTCTGATTATTAAAACAATGAATGCTCATTATGACTATTTTGAGAAATATGGAAGAATATAAAAAACTGGAGAAAAATATCACTCATTAATTCTCTACCCAGAAAGAATAGTATTAAACCCTTGACCTAGCTCCTTCTCAGTTTGACTTTCTGCTGTTTGGTCCAGTCATAAACCACTATTGGCAATTTGGGATGTGATGAGAAGAGCCTTCAAAAGTGCCAGGAGAAGATCTTCTCATATCAGGAGTCAATTGATTTAGGCAATTTACCTTTAGTAAATGCAAATATTTACTTGTCAAAGCACATGGTATATAATATTGGATTGATATTTCTACAGGCAGTCCCCAGGTTAGGAATGTCTGACTTACATACAACCGTAGTCATGAACCAACCCCTGTAAGCCCTATTATATTAAAATTTTGAGGTCCATACAATGGTTGGTAATAAAAAATGGGTATTACTTTACAACATTTTTTATGCATAGAAAGGTACACAGTATACTCTATGCTAAGACAAACATTCGACTGACATTAGATACAAACTGTACCTAAGTGTTCTGACTTATGTACAAATTCGACTTAAAGACTGATTTAGGAATGGAACTTGTTTGTAATCTGGAGGCTGTATTCATTAATGAGGGAAAATATGAGAGAAAAATAAATAATGCACAGTATTGGGACAAAAAGTGGTCTGAAAAAGACCACTTCATTTTTGGCAACCATGTAGACTGCATTTATGAATGTGAGTACTATGGACAGAGTGAAGTGTTTCCAGATTGCCCTCTCTGTCATAACATTCTTATTATGCAAAACAGTAGTAGCCAAGGAAGAAGGGAAGGAGGAATATCTCCTGCATTGCTCTCATTCATTCTCATTGCTCTATGTTGGTATAATTCAGCAATTAACAGCTCCACTCATTTCCCTTGTGTTTTATAATTTTATATCCACCTATATATACCAAAGCAAGTATGTTATCTCTCCATTTCCACCCCCTCCAAAGGGAAAACAAATAAATAAATAAACATCTACTCATTTTGTTCTCCCTGTATCAGTGAATAGTATTAACATGTACCTTGTCACTCAAGCCAGAAAGTTAGAAATTATCTTAGACTCTTTCTTCTCCTTCATATCCCAATCCAAGTTTTACACGATATTTCTTTCTAATTGTTTCTTCATTACTTTGTCTCCCCTACATTCCTTCCCTTGTGTTTTTAGCTTATTCATTGATGTGCGCCTGGTGCCTAGCACAATGTCTGCTGCATTAGTTACCCAGGAAATGTTTTTGTACATTGCACTTGGTTGAATATTGTCCCCTAAAAATTCATGTCCACCGAGAATGGCAAAATGTGACCTTACTTAGAAATAGTATCTTTACAGGTTTAATTAGTAAAGATGGGGTCATGCTGGAGTTGTTGTTGTTGGGTGCCATTGAGTCAATTCTAACTTACAGAGACCCCATGTGACAGAGTAGAATTGCTCTGCATGGTTTTCCCTAAATCCAGTGACTGATGGCCTTATAAGAAGAGGAAAGGACATAGAGAGGCTGATTGCATATGGCCATGTAAAGATTAAAGTAGACATTGGAGTTATGCTGCCACAAGCCAAGGAATGCTTGGTGTCACCAGAAGCTGGAAGACACGAGGAAGGAATCTTCCCAAGAGCTGTTATAGAGAACGTGGCCCTGCTGAACCTGAATGGAGACTTATAGCCTCCAGAACCGTGGGAAAATAGATTTCTGTTGTTTTAAGCCACCAAGTTTGTGGTAATTCTTTTTGGCAACCCTAGGAAATTAATACAGACACAATTCTTTGTTTTCTTGAAGATCATGATTTAGGATGTGAACACTGAAAGGGCTGTCATCCATTTTTATTCCACTTAAATGGCCCAGAGAATTATGATGCTTCCCTGAATCTGAGACTGTCATTCTGGGTGCAGGATGGTGGAGTCACAGGGGTGGTTGGAAATTGAAACAAAGCAGTCAACTGGTGGAAGTAAGAATAAAAGGGTGGAGAGTTATGTGGTTTCTGGCAGAGGTCATCCAATGACGTTTTGGAAATTCTGGTCTCTGTTGAAAAAACAGCCTCTCCTGCCTCTAATAGGGCAGTCCAGGTTGTTTTATATAAAACTTCAATGCTAACCTTGGGTTATTACTCTGCTTCTATGCGCTGGGACCACCCCCTACCTGTCAGTTTGTCGTACTGTAGTGGCTTGTATGTTGCTGTGATGCTAGAAGCTATGCCACTGGTAAATCAAATACCAGTAGGGTTACTACTAGACTACGACAGTGAATAAAGGCTTGGTCATCTACTTCCAAAAATTAGCTTATGAAAACCCTATGGATCACAGCAGAAATTGTCTGATATAGTGCTGGAGTGAGAGCTCCCTAGGTTGAAAGGCACTCAAAAGTGGCTGGAGCAATGGCTTGAGCACATCAACAGTTGTGAAGATGGCCCAGGACTAGGCAACATTTTGTTCTGTTGTGCATGGGATCACTATAAGTTGGAGCCTACTCAACAGCAACTAACAACAACATGTACTGGGAGACTTTGTATCACCTAGGATAGCTTGGTGCTTAAAAGATTCTTATCCCAAAAGAAAATGGCTCTCTATTCCTCTCTGCTCAGTGGAACATATTTCTCCGACAAAAAAGAGTTATATCAGATACATGTCTGTGGTTGGTCCTGTGTCATTCTCATTACACTATATCAAAGGTACATAATATCAACATGGATTATCACTGTTGATGTTAACCTTGATCACCTGGGCTGAGGTAGCATGTCAGAATTTTACACTGTAAAGTTATTCCCTAAACCATTCATACCATACTGTTTGGAAGGAAGTCACTATGTACAGGTCACATTTAAGGAGTGGGGAGTTACATTCCACTTCCTTGAGGGCAGAATATCTACATAAATTATTAGAAATTATTTTGCATGGGAGATGTGCCTACTCCGATGCACTTGTTTACTTATTTATCAATACATCATTTATTTTATCAGATGTATGCATGGATATTTATCTTATACTTTGTGTAATAATCTACTATTACTTTATTAATTTTGTTGCTCATATTGTCCCAGCTTTGGGCATTGGGCTGCCTTTAAGTCATTGGCTCCAATGTCCCTTTGATATACCACCATCACTGTGAGTTTTTTGATTTGTTTGTTTGCTTTGAGCACTTTCTTTCTGGCATGTTAAAGTGTCCCGGGTTCATCTTGCATATGTCCTACCTGAATCCTAGAATCATCCATTTCTCAAGAAGTTTTATTCCTTTTATTAGAGGAAGGTATTAGAAACCAAGATCTGGATACTAGTTGGCTTAATGTCCTTTACTACCTTTCTCCTCATCTTCTTGATGAAATGTCCCAGGTTCATCTAGATATTCAACAGTCTCCCTTACATCTCCATTGTTGTTGTTGTTAGTTGCCATTGAATTGACTCCAACTCATAGTGGCCCCATGTATGCAGAGAAGAACTACTCAGCAAGGTTTTTACGGTGTGACTTTTCAGAAGAAGATCACCAGACCTGTCTTCCAAGGTACTTCTGGATGGGTTCGAACAGGCAACCTTTTGGTCCAGTAGTCAAGGGCTTAATTGTGCCACTCGGGAATCCTTTACATCTCCATTTGTATCTCCAATTTAGCATGCCCGAAACTGTGCTCTCTACGGCCACCGCTATCTCTCCTTTATTTCCTCCCCCTCCCTCCCACACACATACACTGACCAAACCTACTTCTCTTATAGTCTTCTCCATCTCAATGACTGAATGGAAACTCCGTTTCTCCAGTTGCTCAGGCCAAAAGTGTTGAAGGCATCCTTATTCCTCTCTTTCTCTCAGGCCCTATATCTGATGTATAAGTGCTAGTTTTACCTACAAAATACATAAATTTTGGTCCAAGACACCATCGTCTCTCACCCGGTTGTTGCGTAACTTCTAACTGGTCTCTTTCCTTCTTCCCTTTATTCCTTCAGTCTACAGTCAATTCCACAACCAAAGTGATTCTGCTAAAACGTAAGTGAGTTTAAGTCATTCCTCTTCTTCAAACCTCTCAGTGATTTCTCTTCTCACTCAGAATACAAGCCAAAGTCTTTCCAATGCCCTCCATGACCATTTATAATCTTTCTTCCATTAACTCTCTGATTCATCTCCTGCTACTCTCTTCTTTTCAGATTCTACTGAAGCATCACTGGCCTTCGTACTATTTTAGCAAACATGCCAGACATAATTCCATATAAGGGACTTTGCACTTGCTGTGCTCTCTATCTGGAGCGATCTTCCCTTAGACTTCTGCATAGCTTACTACCTCACTTTTCTTGAGTCTCTACTCAAAAGACATCTTCTTAGTGTTTCATATGACACTACTCTCACCTTCCCACCTGCAAAACACTTTATATCTCTTTTTGCTGCGTTATTTTTTCTCCTTAACAGTTATCACAACCTAACATATATGTTACTGATTTATCCTGTTTATTGTCTGCCTCATCATCTACCATGTAAGTTTTGTGAGTGCAAGAATTTTGTTCACTTTGTATTTCCAGAGTCTAGAATAATGTGCAGTATGTACTGAGTAAAAAAAAAAAATTTTTTTTTTTATGTACTGAGTGCACAGTAAATGTTGAATAAATAAGTGAATTAGAAAGAATAATTGAGTTATAGGATGTTTTCTCTCTAATTTTGTTAAATAATCTCCACATGCCCTTCCATAAGAATATAGCTAATTTCCCTAAAATATTCAACTTAATAATCATAATAATGCTAACATTTTCTTTGTCCAGATGATACCATAATCTAATAATTTTGTCATTTACACTAAGTCAGTGACACACACACACAGGTTGAACAATAAATATGGTATTATAAGGTTCTCAAAAGTCAATTATAATAATTAATTTATTCAAATTCAGTAAGGGTTACAGGATGAGAGATCAACACACAAAAACCAGTTGGGTCTTTATATACCAGCAAGAAGAAATGAAAAAAATAAAGTGAAGAAAACAATTCTATTTAAAATAGCACCTAAAAAGAATAAAATACCTAGGAATAAATCTAACTAGAGATATAAACCTTAAAAGAAAAAAGAAAAAATCTTCACAACTAGACCAATAAGTAACACCAGAGACCTATGATCCATATTTACACTTATTGCAAAGAAAGGTGACCTAATCAATTGTGGAATTTATTTATCAATATCATTAATATCACATACAAAGAAAATATTGCTGAAGATCATTCAGTATATCCACAGGGAACTGCGAGAAATTCAAGCCAGATTCAGAAGAGAATGTAACCCTGTAAAACCCATTGCCGTTGAATAGATTTCGATTCATAGCTACAGGAGTAGAACTACCTCACAGGGTTTCCAAGGAGCAGCTGGTGGATTCGAAATGCTGACCTTTTGGTTAGCAGCCAAGCTCTCAACCCCTGCACCAGCAGGGCTTTGGTCTTGGGATAGGTGGCACCAAATGGGGGTGAAAATTGCACTACTTGATTAAGTGACATTACTAAACTGTACATAAGAAAAAGGACTAATTGGCAAATGGTATATTATGTATAATTTTGGAACAATAACAAGAGAAAAAAAAAGAGGGTCAGAGACAGAGAAGCTAAAGCTGCTAATACTACTTAGCTACAACCAAACACCTCATGGGATTAGTTTTGCTGGTTCAAAGGTGTAGGGCTATGATTTCTAAAGACCATCCAGTCAATTGGCATAATACTATTTTTGGAGTTTCTGTTCTATCTCACAATTTGGTGAGTAGTGCCTGGGGTCTTTAAAGCTTGCAAGAGGCTATCCAATATGCAACAATTATTCTCTATTCACCAAAAGCCGAAACAGAAAGAGACAAAGGAATTAGAGAAAGAGATGAACTACAGGACTAATTGCATCCATGAACTACAGCCTCCTCTGTTACAAGACCAGAAGAACTGCATGGTGCCCAGCTAGCAGTACCAAACATTTTGACCACAGTCATGATAGATCCTGATCAAAAGGGAGAAAAATATGGATTGGAACTTCAAGTTCTTAAATATTCTAGGCTTACTGAACCCACAGAGACTGGAGGAACCCATGAAGCTATTGCCCTGAGCTATTCTTTAAACCTTTAACCAAAACTATCCCCTGAAGTCATCTTTAGACTAAACAACAGTTGAGGTCAATAAGTAAGGAAAGTATGCCTTGAGTATTGCTCTCTCATAATAGATTTTATATATGACACCAAATTGACAACAGTAAATCTACAGTATAGATAAGACTAGGAGAACAGTTAGTCTAAGTTAAAAGTGATAAAACAATTTACTTAAAAATAGGGAGGTTCTTGACATAAAGTGAAGACTGTAACTGATGTCACTGAACTGAGTGTGCAGAAATTGTTTAACGGGTACATTTCTTGCTCTGCATATTTTAATTGTTTAATGGGTACATTTCTTGCTCTGCATATTAATATTATTAATTAAAAAAATTTCTTCATTTCTCTTAATGCTTTTGTTGAAGCCCTGTATTATTAAGACTCTCAATTGCAACTCGAAATAGCTTGACTAAAAAGGGAAATTTATTGACTCATGTAACTGGACATTTCAAGCAATACACTAGTTTCAGGTATGGCTGAATGCAGATGTTTAAGGTGTTACACGAGGCTGTTTCTTTTTCTGTATGTCTCGGCTTTACTTTCCTCTCTATCGCCTAAACTTTCAGTCAGGTGTTTCCATATTGTGGCAGAGATGGACTCCAGAAGTTCTAAGCTGACATGGTTCTTCATGCTCAATGTCACTGAAGAGAATAGAGAAATTTTTTTTCTATGCTGTCTACATAAACACTTCAAAAGGACTTTGATTGACTTTATTGGGCCTTACTCTCACAACTGGACAAATTACTGTCTCAGATGACATGGAATATTCTGGGTGGCCAACCTGAATGTCATACCCACCTTGCTGGTGAGGAAATTAGGACCATGTGATTGGTACCTGTATCAGGTAAGAGGGAGGAGTTTCTTGCTTGGGAAATTCTAGACAGAAAAAAAAAATTTTCAGATACCACTCAATCCTAACATAACTCAGACTGACAAAGCAGTCAGTTCTTACAGCCGATTCTTAGATTTTTACCAGCAACTGAAAAAATCAAGGCATACTGGGAAGCAAAAATATCTTAGGAAGGCTTACAAATGTGGCTATAAGGCACATGAGAGGACAAGGAAGAAAATATGGCACAGTATGAAAAATTTAGTTCATAGTCTGCAATACTTTTAAGAATTCTTTTAGATAATACTTAAAAAATAAAATAAGTAATAAAAATAACAAAAATAATAATGTTCTTGTTAGTGCCAGTGCCATGAGCCGCAATGAAAATTTAAGAATCAAAAAGCCAAAAATAATAGGTTTGAACTGTTGGTTGCATCTTTATTTTAAAGTTTTGCTGTAATTTTAGTTGCATTTAGCGTACTTTTGATAAGGTACTGGCTTCTGGTTTCTTTGATAATTTTCATGGCTTTGCTGACCATGAGTGTTGTTAGGTGCCCTCTGGTTGGTTTCAGCTCATAGCGACCCTGTGTACAACAGAACAAAACACTGCCTGCTCCTGCACCATCCTCACAATCATTGTTATGCTTGACCCCTTTGTTGAAGCCACTGTGTCAATCCATCTTTTTGAGGGTCTTCATCTTTTTCACTGACCCTCTACTTTATCAAGCATTATGCCCTTCTCCAGGAACTGGTTCCTCCTTGTAACATGTCCAAAGTAGGTGAGACAAAGTCTCACCATCCTCACTTCTAAGGAATATTTTAGCTGTACTTTTTCCTAGACAGATTTGTTCATTCTTCCAGCAGTCCATGGTATATTCAATATTGTTTGTCAAAACCATAATTTAAAGGCGTCATTTCTTAATTGGTCTTCCTTATTCATTGCCCAATTTTCTCAGCCATATGAGGTGATTGAAAATACCATGGCTTGGGTCAGGCTCACTTTGCCCTCAAAGTCACGTCTTTGCTTTTTAACACTTTAAAGAGGTCTTTTGCAGTATATTTGCCCAATGCCATACGTTGTTTGATTTCTTTGCTGCTGCTTCCCTGGATATCGATTGTGGATCCAAGTAAAATGAAATCCTTGATAGCTTCAATCTTTTTTCTGTTTATCATGATGTTGCTTATTGGTCCAGTTGTAAGGATTTTTTTTTCTTTATGTTGAGAGGCAGTCCATACTGAAGGCTGTAGTCTGATTTTCAGCAGTAAGTGCTTCAAGCCCTCTTTGCTTTCAGCAAGTTGTGTCATCCGCATATTGCAAGTTGTTAATGAGTCTTCCTCTAGTCCTGATGCCATGCTCTTCTTCATATAGTCCAGCCTCTTGAAGTATTTGCTCAGCATACAGATAGAAAAAGTATGGCAAAAGGACATAACCCTGACACACACCTTTCCTAAATTTAAAATTCACAGTATCCACTTTTTCTGTCCAAATGACTGCCTCTTCATTCATGTACAGGTTCTTAATGAGCACAATTAAATGTTCTGAAATTCCCATCCTTTGCAGTGTTATCCATAATTTGTTATGATCCACACAGTTGAATGCCTTTGCATAGTCAATAAAACCCAGAGAAACACCTTTCTGGTATTCTCTGCTTTCAGCCATGATCCATCTGACATCAGCAATGATATCCCTTGTTCCACGTCCTCTCCTGAATCTCTCTTGAACTTCTGGCATATCCCTGTTGACGTTCAACTGCTTTTGAATGATCTTCAGCAAAATTTTACTTGTGTATGATATTGATGATATTATTTGTAAATTTCCACATCCTGCAGGATCACCTTTCTTTGGGATGGGCTCAAGTATGGATCTCTTCCAGTCGGTTGATCTCTAAATTTCTTTGCATAGAAGAGTACGCACTTTCGTTGTTGCATCTATTTGTTGAAACATGTCAACTGATATTCTGTCAGTTCCTGCAGCCTTATTTTTCTCCATTTTCTTCAGTGCAGCTTGGACTTCTTCCTTCAGTACCATCGATTCTTGGTCATCTGTTGCCTCCTGAAATGGTTGAATCATGACTAATATAGTCTTTTTTTGGAAACCCTGGTGGAGCAGTGGTTAAGTGTTACGGCTGCTAATCAAAAGGCCGGCAGTTCATATCCACCATATAAAACAAAATATTGAAAAATACATTTCCCCATTAACCAAAATTCGGGGTGTTGAATCTACTCAGTGGCACCATGGAAGAAAGAGCTGGCAATATACTTAAGCAGGATTACAGCCACTGAAAACCCTGTGGAGCACAGTTCTACTCTGACACATGTGGGGTCGCCATGAGCTGGAATTGACTCGATAGCAACAAGTTTATAGGATCTACTTTACACAAGTCTCTCAGCGCTGGCACTGAAGTTTGCATGGATTCTACTCTTCCTGAGTCTCTCTTATATTTTGTGTGCAGTGCAACCTGAGTATGAGAAATTATGGTCTAAAAAGACAACTCCTTATAGAGGCCCATCTGCACTGCTTCCAATAAGTTTTACTCAGTTGCAGCTGCACTTGTGTGCATAACCTCACTGAGGGGCTCAGAGAGGCTGTTGAACTAGAAAGAGTTCATTTCTATCGCCCATGGTGAATTCTTTGATGTATTTTGCTGCTTTCCATTGAAGGAGACAACCCCTGAAGTATTAGCAGTTAGCCTTAAAGATATGCAAATATCCTCCATGTAACTATCTCTGCTTGATATCAGTGCATAATATTAGTTCAGGTATGACACTTTCCTTTTATGTTAGTATATAATTTTTCCTTTTTTAAGAGACCAGAATAATGCTGTAGTTGCTAAACATTTAATAACTATAATTAATTTGAATAAATTAAATTGAAATGATTATTATGCCCCTATGGATCACAGATTGTTTTCCAAGAATTCAACTTGCTTAATTTAGATGTGTCATCATGTTTGGTAAAGTGGAAGGTCAGGGAAGGTAAGAGAAATCTTTAACGAGGTGAATTGGTACCAGGGCCTCAATGGACTCAAATATACCAATGATGATGAAGATGGTGCAGGACCAGGGAAAGTTTTAGTCTATTATACGTAAGATCTCCATGAGTCATAGCCAACTCAGTGGCAACTAAAACAATAATTACTGTGTAGCTAAGGAAAGACAACATATTTTCTACAACTACCCCGTCATTCCCCTATTTCATCATTGTCATCTAAGATGGTAGCTGCTACTCTTCTGCCTTGAGTTAGAGCCTCAACTCTGCATAAGGCAGAAACTCCTCATCCTTAGGCCAAAAACATCGTTTGACTCAGCTGAGCTGGGTAGAGAGAGAGGCAAAGCAGAGAAGGACTGGTCCACAGGTATACATAGGACTTATCTTCTGTTATCATTACTTTAAGTGGAAGAAAGAAGTCAACACTTCACTCTGAGGGGCCTGAGAAACCTTGCTTTGGTTCTCTCCTTGGGCTGTGTAGCCCTGGGCAAGACCCTTAATTTCACTGGCCTTCAGTTTTTTGTTTGGTAAAATGAGGCAGGATGTTTATTTATGAAGTTCTTCCTGGCTTTAAAGTGCTATGCTTTCAGGGTACTGCACTTGCCTTCATTAAGTTACTGCATAAGTTCTCCACATATTTTTGCACTTTACATTGATCCAATCTGGGGTATATTCAAGAAGCGTGTCAGAAATTTCATTCTGACACCTCCTCGTTCCTTTTTATGTTTTCAATCAGAAGTTTAATTTTCATTGCCAAATAGAATAATTGTTTTCACAAATATTAAGTGTATTTTTCTTGAGATCTTGCTTCCCATATCTTTTACAAAATTTCTGCATGACGTAATTTCTTTTAGTGAGTTTGTTCATTTGGGAAACAAACATTGAGAGCCATAGTCTACAGCATTTTGTTTTATTTTTTGGTTAGCTTAGACTATTTAGATGCTCTCAAATGGCTTTCCCAAATCTCATTGTTCTTTACAGATTAAGTTCCTATTCAAGAGGAGGCCATAGAAATATTTTCAGGATAATTTCAGGCTCAATATGAAGAGGTATAAAATTGGTAGCTTCTATATAAGAGTAGCCAAATGCATAGGCCTACTTCATTTGAAGGAGGAATCTGTGGCTAGAAACCCAACACTTGAGAATTCTGTGATGACAACGGTAGATGAAAAGGCAGACTGAACTAAAACAAATATCTGGGCTGATTCGTTTTACCAGAAAATATGTGCCTCTGCTTCAACAGAGGTTGCTGTTGCTACAACGGCCTCTATAACCATTTTCTGTCCCATGTTATGATAAGATCATCATGGCACACATTGTCTTGGTCTGGAATATGACTGCCAAAGAATATTTTAATAATTCATTTATTCATAAGGTTATGTATATGAAAATGAAACTTCTGTTAATATTAAAGAAGAGATTTCTATGTATAAAGATTAGGAACGCAGCAGTAGTTGTTCCAAGGAAGCTGAAATGCTTCTTTCATTAGATAATTTTCATAATAGATGAAACAACTGTATCTGAGGGGAGTAGGTCTTCTTGCTTTGGAAACTATGAACTTGATAATCTACCGAGAATGTTTGCATTTCTCATTTAATGCTCTCCTTTCATTTTGTCTAGAGTACTTTATGCTCAACGAGACATTGGTGCTTCAGTGGTAGAACTTTCACCACCCATATAGCATACCCGGGTTTGAATCCCAGCCAACGCACCTACACACAGCCACTGCCCATCTGTCAGTGGTGGATTATGGGTTGTTACTATGCTCCACTTGTTTCAGAAGCAGAGCTTCCCAACTAAGACTAGGAAGAAAGGTCTGGTGATCTACTTCAGAAACCAGCTAATGAAAATCCTAAGGATCACAATGGTCTGATCTGTAGCCCATCATGGGGATAGTTGAGGACCTGGAAGCATTTCTTTCATTGTGCATGGGATTGCCACGGGTAGAGGGCTGACCAGATGGCAACTAACAACAACAACAGCAGCAGCATTATGTTCAATTAAGTAGTTCCATGTTTAAAACTTTGAAGTTTACCCAGTCATCTGTTTTATACTGGTTGAAATAAGCAAAAGAGGCAAATTCTCAGCTTTTCTCCAAATTCCTGACAAGATAAAAATAGAGTTATGGGAAGATCTGCCTTGGATGGATGACATTATTGTCCTTTACAAATCTGAAACATTCTCAAGAGCTTTTAAGGCCACTCTACATTTGTAGGGAATAGGGATTGGAATTGCTGGATGAAGGGGTAGGCCAGCAGAATTACTTCTCTGGGTGCTAAACTAGAAAAAAGGTAAAGACATAATTAAGTTGCCAAAATATTACACAATATATAAAGAGGTATATAAAATTATATTTCCACAGCATTTATTAGTAAAAACATGGTTCACACCAATACTTTCATAAAATGTTTGGAGTATGAAATATGTTCCCTCATATGTCACCTAAAGAAGGATGGCTGGTTAACTGTAAGGTTACTGTTTTCCTAGTAGAATGTACAGTTTGGGACTTGAACTGAACTACTTGAAATATTAGAGGACAAGCTGGGGCAGTTACAAAGGTGATCCCTTTGTGTTCTTTACCTCACACAATACTCTGCATCTTCTGTAAATAAGTGTTAAATATTTATTTAAAGTATATCAGTGAAGGCTAAGGACCACAGTCTTGGGAGTCATCTAGGTCAGTTGGCATAACAATACATAAAGATTATGTTCTGTGTCCTAGTCTGGTGAGTAGTGTCCAGGGTCTTAAAAGCTCATGAGCAGCCATCTATGATGCAACTATTGGTCTTTTCCCATCTGCAGCAAAAGAGAATGAAGAAAACCGAAGACTCAAGGAAAAAATTAGTCCAAGGGACTAATGGCCCACATGAACCACAGCCTTCTCTCAACTGAGGTCAGAAGAACTAGGTGATGATGCCCAGCTACCACTGCTGACCATTCTGACCAGGATCGTGATAGAAAATCTCAATTAGAAAGGGTGAAAATGTGGAACAAAACTCAAATTCATTAAAAAAAGACCAGACTTACTGGTCTGCTAGAGACTGTTGCCCTAAGACAAGCTTCTAACTAGAAACTGAAGACACTCCCAGAGGCCACCTCTCAGCCCTGTAATAGTCTGGCCTATAAAATAAACAATAACACCAATGAGGAATGTGAATAATCAAATTAGATTATTAGAATAATCAACTGTACCAGACCAAGAGGACAGAGTTTGCCCAAAAGCAAAGATGAAAAGGCAGGGAAGGGCATGGAAACCAGGCTAATGGAAAGAGGGAGCTGGGGGAGGAAATGGGAAGAGTGCTGACACATTGTGGGTATTGCAACCAATGCCACGGAACAATTTATGTTTGAAATATTGATGAGAAAACTAACTTACTATGCAAACTTTCACTTAAAGCACAATAAAATGTTTAAAAAAAAAAATGTGTCAGTCCAAAGAGAACAAAGCCTGATTGAGATGTTCATAGGAATATTTATTCAGAATTCTGTCTTTAACCAACTGATCATGGTTCCCACTATTTACATACCTTTCTATCCATCCAATTTGTTAGGAAAGCAAAGCCATCACAATGTGTTTGTACATTTTGGCATTTGCTTTGCCTTTACCATCCTTTTCCTCATCCTTTGACTTAGCAAACACAAACTTATTTTTCTTGTGGTGATTACCTTGTGTTCTTCTTGGTTCTATTTAGAACATCATTAATTCCTCTTAAGCTAAGATTGTGATCCAAGCTTGCTGCTTTTTTGCATTGTCTGGCACACACTGATGTTTAGTGACTGCCTTAGGCTGGGTTTTCTAGAGAAGCAAAACTAATGAAGTGTATATATAGGGAGAGAGATTTATCTCAAGGAAATGGCTCAAGCAGTTGTGGAGGCTGGCAAGTCCTAAAGTTTGTGGATAAGGTGCTGGCTGGTGGCCTCTCCTGACTCATGTAGTTGCAAGGGCTGATGAACCCAGAATCAGCCAGTCAGACAGCAGGGCTGCCAAAAAAAAAAAACCCAAACCAAACCTAGTGCTGTCGAGTCGAGCTGCAGAAGCTGGCAAATTGCAAATTTGGCAGGTTGGACAACACGCTGCTGGCTCACATGCTGTGGAGGTTGATGAATCCCCAGATCAGTAGACATTATGGCAGGCAGCTGGCTCAAGACCCAAGAACTGGAGGTCTGATGATGATGAGTCAGATGCAGGATCCAGAGCAAGCAAGCAAGCTTTGCCAAAATACCAAATGCCTGTATATATATACATATATGTATATATATATATATATAGGATGCAGGCCACATCCCCTTAAAATTGATCAGCTGATCACATCAGATCACATCACAGAGGATAACTACATCATTACATTACTGCGAAATTACGTCATTACATAACTGCCAAACTACATCGTTACATAACTACCAAACTACATCATTACATAACTGCCCAACCACTGAGAATCATGGCACAGTCATTGGTTAAGATTTACATACAACCTTATCTATCTATCATCTATGTGTCTATGTATGTATGTATGTATGCATGTATGTATCTATCATCTATCTATCTATCTATCATCTATCTATCTATCTAATTGTTTGTAATCTTTAAAGAGCTAAAATGAAGCAGTTTATCAGGATCAAAAAAGGACTTCTTCCCTGAACTTCATCATCATTCAAATAATAACACTATTTTTGTGTTGCCATCCCTTAAATGCAAAATGGTTTCTTAGTTGATCATAAACTGCTTCATTCATATTCTATGTCCTATTTTTCTCTGTTCCTTCTTCTGTGATGTCTCTGGAATAAGGACACTCACAGAGAAGATGATAATGCTTGTAAAATAACCTCCATTGCTATAGTCTCATCTAAGAAGTAACATCATTGTAGGTTATGTGATTTTGGCAATACTGGAAATTTCTATTATTAATTGTTGATTGTAATTAATCCTTAATTTGTGTGTATAGGAGAGGAATGGTATGGATAGTCTAAAATAACAGATATAGACAAAGATATGGAATTACACTTAAGGCTGGATTAGGTGATAAAATGAGTGCTGAAGTTGAAAATTGCCCATTGCCAAAATTACCCTTGAAAATCTTTGGAATTTTCGTTTTATTTAGCAAACATGGTTTTATTAATGCATACTTGTTCAGATATATCATTTCTCATTAAGTCCAACAAAGGCATATTTTCCTCCAGTGTTGGAGCAGACAGCTTTGTCTCCATTTGAGCACCAGATGCAGTGGTTGGCTGGCGTTCTGGACCATGTTGCAGCATGGCAAGATTTTTGCACTAGAAGTATGAGGATATCGCATTTACTACAGGACATGTGTTCACTGATTATTGAGTGGAATAGATGATAGAGTAGCCTTGACTATGTAAATTATTTTTTTCTTTCTTACCAAATGTAGTTAGTAAATTAATACAAATGGGTATATGTGTTTATACTATATATTGATATCCATGGATCTATCTATTCACACAAATATTTATAAAAACACTTAAGATTGAAAGATACTTTAAAATGCAGATTTGAGTTTGTCTATTGTTGTTCTACTCACCCACATTTTTCAATGAAATCACGTTACTCTTCCTGCGGAACATTTGTTCCATTTTGCTTCTCAGTTCAACTCCTTGCTCACCAATTATAACAGCACTAAATCATGGTTTAATATATTACATCTATCAATTCAAGAGGTTTTATTTCAGGTCACTAATCGCCTCGTGCACATGAAAGCTGAACAATGTAAACGGAAGATTGAAGGAGAATTGACGTTTTTGAGTTGTGGTGTTGGCAAAGAATATCGAAAACACCAAAGAACAAACAGAATACTCCTTAGAAGTGATGATGGCAGGATTTTGTTTTGCTTTTTTTTTTTTTAATTCTGCTTATCAGGAAAAACTAATGACTAGAAAAGCACATCATGATTGGTAAAGTAGTTGTTGCTCCTGTTGCCGTCGAGTAGATTCCGACTCATTCTGACCCTATAGGACAGAAGAGTAGAACTGCCTCATCGGATTTCCAAGGAGTGGCTGGTGGATTCAAACTGTCAACCTTTTGGTTAGCAGCTGGGACCTTAACCACTGCACCACCAGGGCTCCAATTGTTGTTATTAGGTGCTAACAATTAGGTTCCAAATTATACTGACTTTAAGTAGAACAGAAGAAATGTTGCCCATTCTTGCATCATCCTATAATCATTGCTATGTTTGAGCCCATTGTTGCAGCCACTGTGTAAATCCATCTTGCTGAGGGTCTTCCTCTTTTTCACTGACCCTCAACTTTATCAAGCATGATGTCCTTCTGCAGGGACTGATCCCTCCTGATAATGTGTCCAAAGTAAGTGAGATGAAGTCTCACAATCCTCAATTCCAAGGAGCATTCTGGCTATACTTCTCCCAAGACAAATTTGTTCCTTCTTCTAGCACTCCATCATGGTATATTCAATATTCTTCACCAACACCATAATTCAAATGCATCAATTCTTCAGTCTTCCTTATTCATCATCCAGCTTTCACATGCATATGAGGTAACTGAAAATACCATGGCTTGGGTCAGACTCACCTTAGTCCTCAAGTGACATTTTTACTTTTTAACACTGTAAAGGGGTCTTTTGCAGCAGAAAAGTGGAGAGTCAGTGGAAATAAAATATGTAATGGATTGACACAATGGCTGAGGATGGTCCAGGACCAGGCAATGTTGTGTTCTGTTATATATAAAGTCATCATGAGTTGGAGCTGACTTGATGGCAACTAACAACAACAAAAACATATTACCAGTGGGTGTGTGTGTATATGTGTGTGTGTTTGCATACATGTGCATGTGTGCATGTGCACATTTTTAAGTTGTTTTCTCCAGTGGCTCTTAGGAAATGGAGGTAGCTCTGTCACCAAAATGACTGCTGCTCTAAGATGTAAACCTCAAATTTCCTTCCCGTCTGTGGGCTGCAGATGGAATAAATTGACAATGGAGAAAGAAAGTAAACAGGAATTGAAAGTCAGTCCCACGGGCAGTTGACACAGCTGACAAAAGGTTGACTATACCCTCATTGTCAATTAACAGCATTTACATGTGTTTTATATATTTTCTATGACTTGGCCTGGACCTTTCCATGCAAAGTTCAAGACATTTACAACAACTTTTGCTCTTAGCTCTTGCTGCAAAGAACTACCAATTTAAGGCAGCTGGGTATTACTTGGAGAGATGGTTTAGTTGCATGTGAATTCTTTTCTTTTTCTTTTGTCTTCTTTCCTTTCCTTGAACTTCTAAGCACTGTTTTCTTTGGCTAATATGGTAGATTCTTGGAAAGTTTATGGGACTTGTGGGAATGCTCTGCCCTGAGGCAAATTTAGCCCAGTGTCCTTGTTAAGGCACATTGGTCCTAGTCTCTTGTGGACTAAATTTGTTTTGGCCCCTGAAGAAGGGAGTATCCTGTCTTTCTTAATAATGAAGCAAGCGCTGACTCCAAAAGAGAATTGGCAGCCAAGTAAGGGAATGCAGTCTAGTTCTCCAATACATACACCTCAGCCTAGGCCAACTTGTGTGATGCCTTGTCAATCTTTGATACAATTAATCACATGTTTTGCTTTATTCTGTTTTGTTTTATAACAACATTGTGAACAGTTAACCGAAGTTAAATGGTTTGTGTAACTTCTGTTAATCCTACAAAGTCGGTGTGCATTTACCAACACAATTAAAGTGTCATTCAGATCATCATTGTGTCCCATCTTATCAACAGCGTCATAAACAAAACATTCTATCACCAGCAAATATACAGAGTCCTCTAGAAAATTAAACCAAATGAACTAGGAGGGCAGGGTGAATATACTAAAAATAATTTATGGTCTACTGAAGCCTGCTTTTTCTAGAAACCACAACAACGCATTTTTTCAGTGCTAGACATGGTGAGCGTGTTTACATCAAAGCTTCCTTCACTGCCTGCTGTGAAAGTACTGAAGAAAGTTATTATGAGGTAGTCATTCTCATGTACCTCATATTTTTTATTGACAGATGAAGAAGCATTTTATGTTACAGTACCGTTGATTTTTTTATTGATTCCTTCCTTCCACAAACACTAATTTTATGCTTGCTTTGTGCTCTGTGCTAGGTGTAGGCATACAAAGATAAATAAGATTACTCTTTCTGCTCATTTTCTCAGTTGACAGAGAAGGCAGTTGGCAGAGTCAATGTAAATATGCGTCTTTGGAGAATATGATGACAACATCAAGAACGGAGCAATCGGTTCAGTGGGGATGGACTTGGGGCTGGGCAGAGTCACAGAAGGCTTCACAGAAAAAGGATTGTGTAGAGAAATGAGCATATATTTTGTAGTCACACCTGAGTTTGATGTTCCGCACTTATTGATATAGGTGTGTGGTCAGGGATGAGTTCTTAACCTCTTCAAGCCCAAGTTTCCTATTTATAAAGTAAGTACAATGAGGCTAATCATGGAGTGTTTCAAGATTAAATATGATAACAACTGTGAAAAGCATTTGCCAATATGCTATACCTGTGTAAAAATTGGTCTCATTGTCATCCTTTGGAGATCGTGTAGTTTAAGATCTAGTGCTATGGGGACAAGACAGAGGTGCCTGAGCTGTTGTTGTTGTTAGGTGCCATTGAGTAGGGTCCCAGCTCATAACAACCCTATGTACAACAGAACAAAACACTTCCCAGGCCTGCACCAGCCTCGCAATTGTTGCTATGTTTGAGCCCATTGTTGCACCCACTGTGTCAATCCATCTTGCTGAGGGTCTTCCTCTTTTTGATTGACCCTCTACTTTACCAGGCTTGATGTCCTTTTCCAGGGACTGGTCCTTCCTGATAACAGGTCCAAAGTATGTGAGATGATGTCTCACCATTCTTGCTTCTAAGGAGCGTTCTGACTGTACTTCTTCCAAGACAGATTTGTTTGTTCTTGTGGCGGTCCACGGTATATTAAATATTCTTCGCTAACACCTTAATTCTAATGCATCAATTCCTCTTTGGTTTTCTTTACTCATCTTCCAGCTTTCGTATGCACATGAGGTGACTGAAAATACCATGGCTTGGGTCAGGCACACCTTAGTTTTTGAAGTGGTATCTTTGCATTTTGACACTTTAAAGAGGTCTTTTGCAGCAGATTTGCCCAATGTGATATGTTGTTTGATTTCTTGACTGCTACTCCCATGGGCATTGATTTTGAATCCAAGTACAACAAAATCCTTGACAACTTCAATATTTTCTCCATTTATCGTGATGTTACTTAGTGGTCCATTTGTGAAGATTTTTGTTCTCAGAATATCAACCTGTGCTGGTGTTCTGAAAAGGAGGGGTAATAGGGACAGTCTTCAGAGAATGGCACATAACAAAGTGTAGTGGTTAGGTGGACTCTGGAGCCAGGCTGTGTGGATTCCAATCCCAGGTCCCCCCTTGGCAAGTTACCTAACTTCATTATGTCTCAGTTTCTACATCAGTAAAACGGCGATAATAATATTTATCACATTCTGTTGTTATAATGATTAAATGAGTTAATTTTATATAGCACTCGGAATAGTTTCTGGGACATTATAAGCAGGATTTAAAGGTTTGATAAATTCAAACTAAAAATATGTATTATCTGGGTTTATCTTGTCTGTGCGAATTGAATAACATAATGTGTCATTGATATCTTTAACATCTCCGGCCCTTTCAATTTCTCTATTTGATTTAAGAGAAAATGTGGGGCCGTATCACCTCTGAAAAAATCCTTTCTTGTCCTGGAGACCATAAAATCCAGCGGCAGTTGCACTTGTCTTCATAACTTTAGACATCACCATACTCTTCACCAAGGCCAGTGCCCTCTTTTTAAGCAACATGCACATTTCACCCCACTAGCCCCTGCCCCTTCTTATTTGGCTACGGCCCACTAGCCTTGTGGCTCTTCTGTCTTTCAGTTTTTATCTCTCACAATTGTAATTTTTCATTTTGATCAGTTGTCATCTTTTGAATTCAGCATATTCAACACTAAAGTTCATATCAGTTTAATATAGTAGTTACGGTGACTTAGGAATTTGTCAGACCTGGGTTTGAGTTCTAGCCCGGCCATTTACTGGTGATGATGTTTTGGACAAGTTACTTTACTCCTCCGAAATTCAGTTTTCTTATCTATGAAAATAGATATAATATTGTTTACATGGGGCCCTGGTGGCACAACGATTAAGCATTTGGCTGCTAACCAAAAGGTTGGTAGTTAGAATTCACCAGTCTTTCCTTGGAAACCCTTCGGGGCAGTTCTACTCTGTCCTGTAGGATTGCTGTTAGTTGGAATTGACTCAAAGGCCATGGGTTTGAGTTTAATGTTTGGGTTTAAAAATATTTACACAAGACAATGCCTGGTCCACAGTAGGTCCACAATAGATGTTTGTGGATGAGTAAGGACATGAATAAATAAGATTGTTGAGTGGATTAAATGAGATAATGAATGCAAAGTGCCTAGTCCATGGGAAATTATAAACGGCAGCTCTTCTCAATCCAAGTCTCCCTTAATTACCAACATCCATCAGTGGTTGAGCTATACTGTTCTAGGTTTGAAATGCTAGAGTCATCTTTAATTTATTCCTCTATTGATCTAGCTAACCACCATGTTTTATCAATTTTCCATTCGAAATCTTTCCTATGGTCAATCTTTCCATAGTAGTTATGATGACTTTGGAATCAATGCCCTCATTCCCTCTCTTGTAACAATACATCTAAGAAGACTACAGGAGCCTCCTGGGTGCCCTCCCTGTCTCAAGTCTCTTTCTTTTATGATCCATCTTACTATCCTTCCTTAAACACTTTTTCTCGTAATTGAGTTGCACCAGTGCTAATTATGAAGGGATTTTTTTGAAGGACTTAGTCTTATTAATGAGGCCTCTGTGAGAATACTAGCCACTTTTCTACCTATTCTCTGTAAACTGGAAGACAAAAGAATCATCTATTTCATATTTTGATTCATTTAAGCCCTTTACGGCATGGCTTAATGTGGTTATGGTGGCAGTGTTCAAAAGACTGACGTATCCTTGGGATTTTGACAATGCTTGTTTAACTCAGAATATGCCCGGGTTTTAACATTTTTCTTGGCCTCATTTTTAGCCATGCTTACTGCCTGAGTGCTTTAAGTTTTAAAACTGTACATTGTCTTGGTATGACAAAAAGTAAACAGATTCCTGTTCCTTGGGAATTTGTCCAAATTTAGTTTTGATCAATTTTTCATGTGGCTGGAATTCAGGCTATAGGAGGAAGCAGGTTTGGGATAGACAAGTATCCTATCTATAAGGAGAAGGATGCCATCTTTGAATAACATGTAGCTCCTGTTAGTGGAGGCCAGCCCAATTAGAATATGCTTCAGTATGGAAACTAGATCTGCTTTAGATGATATAGCTTTTGAAGAACCAGAAGGTTTTATTCGGATGCTTGGCTATATGAATAACTTAAAGTGGTCGTGATAAAGGCCTTGGTCTATAAAAGCTACTCATGATAATAGCTCTCTAAGGAGGACTCTTAGCCCTGCTGGAGATTTTTCTGTTTAGCCAAGGTGCTTTTTCCAAACTTATCGTTATGTCTACTTCACCTAGTCTATAGTTAAATTGGTCCTTTCTATGCCATACTAACCTAGTCCTCAGTTCCTAGTTTTCCTAAAAGTGATAATATATTATGTGGAACATGGAAAAAGCTAAATGGTACCACTCTCAGTGGGATAACTAATAATGAATGAAGATTAGGCTATGACTACACTAAATTACTTAGCCGATCGAGTAGAAACCCAAGTTGTGATTTCAAAAACACCAAATCCATTGCTGCTGAGTCGATTCTGGCTCATAGCAACCCTATAGAAGAAAGTAGAACTGTCCCATAGGGTTTTCAAGGAGTGTCTGGCGAATTTGAACTGCTGACCTTATGGTTAGCAGCCAAATTGTTTAACCACTTCACCACCAGGGCTCATTATCCCTCAGCCTATGGGGCTTTTCTAAAATAAATCGGTACATTTCCTAATTTAGAATCCACAATTTCCACTTGCAGTCTACTCCAGGTTGAAACACTTTGGCTCAACCACCAACTATTGGCATGTCCTTGAGAAACTCGTTCACCATCACTGGACTTTAATCTCCTCACGGTAAAATAAATTTTGTTTTTTAGCTAATTTTGATTGACTCCAAAGATTTCTAAAATTCAAATAATTTTTAGCTGGATATTGTAACAACCAGTGGAATGTCTAACAGTCTTCTTGAAAGATACTGTTATAAAACATAAGTTATGTCATGTTACTACTTTGTTTAAAATCCTTCAATGGTTTTCCATCACAATTAGTGTAAAAAAGAAAAGTTCTGTTAACATAAGAAAAAAGCAAAACCAAACCAGTTGCCAAAACCAAACTAGTGGACTCCAACTCATGGCAACCCTACACGTGTCAGAGCAGAACTGTGCTTCATAGGATTTTCAACCACTGATTTTTCAGAGTTAGATCCCCAGGAATTTCTTCTGAGACAACTCCAGACGAACTGGAACTTCCATCCTTTCAGTTAGCAGCCAGGCGCATTAACCGTTTGCACTACTCAGGGACTCCAAGTAAAGAGCAAAGACACTTCCTAATTTGGTTCTCAGAGAGCTCTCTGATTCCCTTTTCTATGACCCTACTCCTTCTCACTCTAGTCCAGCTACACTGCCCTCTTGGTAATATTCAATATAACCACCTGCTCCCCTTTCAGGGCCTTTGGATCTTGGTATTCTTTTTTCTGGAATTCTATTTTCCAAGGTTTACACCTAGATCACTTCCTTACCTCTTTAAAACTTGATTCTAATGTCACTTTCTCAACAAGATATCACCTGCCCTCCCAATGTAAAACTGTAGCCTTCTCCACTTTTTCTAATCCTGGTCCCTGCTTTATTGTTGTCCTTAGCATTTATTAACGTCGAACACACTGTTTATTTTCTTGATTTTTTAAAATTTTGTTTATTTTGCTGTTGTTGAGAATATACACATAAAAACATACACCAATTCAACAGTTTCTATATGTATAATTCAGTGACATGGATTTCATTCTTCAAATTGTCCAACCATTCTTGCCCTCCTATTTCGAATTGTTCCTTCCCCATTAACTCCCCATAAACTTGACCATAAATTCACCACCCCCTAAGGTTCCTATCTAATCTTTCGAGTTGCTGTTGTCAATTTGATCCCATCTAGACAGTTCTCAAAAAAGCATAATGCTCAAGGTACACAATTTTTACTAATTAATCTAAACTATTGTTTGGCTTTAGGAAGAATTCAGGGGGTTATTTTTGGTTTAAGGTTTAAAGATTATCCCAGGGCAACAGTTTCAGGGGTTCATCCAGCCTCCCTGGCTCCAGAAAGTCTAGAGTCCATGATAATTTGAAATTCTGTTCTGCATTTCCCCCTTTTGATCAGGATTTCATCATAGAATCCTTGATTGAAATGTTTGGTAATGGTATGCAGGCACCATCTAGTTCTTCTGGTCTCATGGCAAAGGCAACAGTTGTTTACTAGCCATGCATTCCATATTTTTCTCCTATTCCTGACTTTCCTTCTTCTTCTGTTGCTCCAGGGGAATAGAGACCAATTGTTGTGCCTTGGATGGCCACTTGAAAGCTTTTGTTCTATTTTACTGATTTTTTTTGTCTTCTGTTCCATTTTATTGATTTTTTGTCTCTCATCACCAGATATAATGAAAGCGATTTTTGTCTGTTTTGTTCACTACTCAATAACAATTTGTAGAAAGAATGAAGAAAAGAATGAATGAGCAGTAGAATATGGCCTGCTCTAAGTCAGGCTACAGTCTATTGGAACTCTTGATTCTGATTCAATCTGGTAGCCACTTGTGGACACAATCTGTCTTTTCTTGACCACTGAGTAATTATTCACATGAGAAGATATAACATCCCATGTGGGTTTTGACACTGAGGACTGAAAATCTTTTTTTATCATTGAGGAAAGAAAAGCCAATCATCTGTTATGCAATAATAGCTAATGTGTTGTATTTAGATGCCTATCATTTTCAATTAATTGAAGTTAGCACTTTTTCCCTCAAAATCCATCCTACTCCCTCTCTTTGGCTATCATATTTCAGGTATATTTCTGCCACAGTGTTTTGGAAATAATCTTAAATTACATTATCTGAAGCAAAAATCCTCAAGAACTTAATCTCTTCAGTTTAAACAAGCTTAATTGGTTAAGGTCCATAGGGCATTTGCAGCCAACCTTAGGATACAATGGTGAGATTGTTTACTTCTGAACTCACGTGTTTCACAGATATCCTCTATCACTCACCATGTGTAACTACATGAAACACAACTCAAAAAGCAAATTGTCACTTTGTTGGTATTTCAGTTTCTAGAACTGAAAATATAGACCTCTTATGAAAAGCCCGTGGAGTGAGAAGACTTGAGTGCTGTTATTTATTTATATGAGACACTCTCAGTCTCATTGTTATCCTTTTAAAATGCAAATCTGCTATTTTAAATGGATGGTAAGTCTAGGTTGCTAGTCACTGGACTTGCCTCTTTCAAAAATTTTCTTTGAGCAGTTGATGTCCAGTCTTTAGGATGTGATCTAGCAAAGGCACGACAGCTGTGCTTTATCAGTGGTGGGTGATTTGTGGCCTCCTTAAAGAGGCTTCAGAGAGATTGCTGGTTTTAGTCACTTGTTGCTTAGCTTGATGAAGTAAATTTCAAAATATTTATTCCTTTCATTCATCATAATTTTTTATGGCTTATGTCTTCTTGTTATTCTTTTTCTACCTGGGTGATGTTCTGTTAAAAAATGATGGAGACCCCAGGGCATTTATTGGTGTGCAGACTGACTCATTTTGTTCTCAGCCACAGATAGTGTTTTTGACAAATAAATTGGGTTTTTAAGGCAAACTTGGAGATGTCTAGGTTTGGTTAGATCCTATTAACAGGTGGTAAGCACATTGCTGAGGAGTGTCCTTTGCTGCACTCAATTAATTCCCATCAAAAGCTGACTAATCTCTGACTACAGATCCAGTCATCAACCTGCTTGGTTTTGAGCCAACATATTAATCCAAGTGAACCACAACACTCTCTTTAGTTACCCTCACCACCAACCATTTCCCTGTGCAAATAGCGAGAAGTGGGAGATGATCTGGTACTTCAACCTGGAAAATCAAGGGTCACGATTTTGTTTCTTTCCACATCTGTTCCTCTTATTTTCCATGGATTATTTCTCAGTTGCCACCCAAAGAGATGAAGGCAGGCTCCAAGTGTTTGGACACCAGCACAAAGCTGACTTGGTCTGTGGTGAGGCCTGTGTGGTTTAGGAAACTATACTGCTTGTTTGAGATTTTCCAACAGTGTAGTGTAAAAGAATAAAATAGACAAGCATTTCTATTTTCCATAGCCAAAGTCATTTTATTTTCTGATTCATTCATCTGGAAAGTGCTTTAAAAGGAATTTTTCACCTCATATGGTCTGCTGCGACTTAGAGCCATTTGAGAAGATGGTCTATGTTTGAAGTTCATAGATTTAGAGTTACTTATTTCTCTTCAGTAAAAAGCAAAGATGTCACTTTGATTACCAAGGTACACCTGACCTGAGCCATGGCTTTTTTCAATCACTTTATAGGCATGTGAAAGCTGGACAATGAAAAAAGAAGACAGAAGAAGAATCAATGCATTCAAATTGTGGTGTTGGCAAAAAATATTGAATATATCCTGGACTGCCAGAAGAATGAACAAATCAGTCTTTAATACAACCATAATGTTTCTTAGAAGCAGGAACGGCAAGACTTTGCCTCTCTTACTTTGGCCCTATCATCAGGAAAGACCAGTTGCTAGAAAAGGACATCGTGGTTGGTAAAGTTGAGGGTTGACAAAGGCAAGGAAAACCCTCAATGTGATGGACTGACACAAAAACTGTACTAATGGACTCAAACACACTAACAGTCATGAAGATGGTACAGGTTTGGGCAACATTTTGTTCTGCTCTACATGAGGTCACTATAAGTCAGAGCCAACTCGACAGCACCTAATAACATCTCTCTTTAGAGTCTTATTGATGTGCATCCAGACGTCAGCGGGAGACAGTTACTAGATAATGACCATCATCATTTTCTTATCACATTAGATAGTCCTTTCCTCACCAGCAAGAGTTTATTTATATTGGATTTTCATGCCTCTCCTCATTCCTCTACACTCCTGGCAAACACCTACCCATTTTTCAAGACTTAAACCAAATGTTGTTTTACTCTGAAGCCTTTCCTTACCAACCTGTTCTCAGACTTTAAGCTCCAGAGTAGACTGTAAGACTTCTGTCTTAGCACTTAGTCTAATTTGATGACTTGTCTGGCTTTCCTGGTTAGTCTCTGAGGTTCCTGAGACGTCAGGACAGCAGCATTTTTACTATTTATCTTTGAAATACCACTACTTAGCACATACATAGTAGGCCCTCAACAAATGTTGGTTAAATAAAAATAAGTATTTGAATGAGCAGACTTAATTTGTGTATAATGTTCATGGAACATACCATGTTGCTCCAAAATTCGAGTTTGTTTTGGGGGCTAAGCTCTTTGACCACAATGTTCTTTCCTCTTCTCTGCTTGGCAAGACTCCTCTTTTTCTTACATTTCTGCTGTACGGTCAATTAGTTTGTGAAATATCCTCTGTTTTCCCCAAGCACTGTTAGTCAATTCATTGCCTTTGTTCTTTTCCTCTTCATGGTAACCTCCCAATGGGCACGGACTGTGCCTAATTTAGGTTTTACCCTAAGTGCTCAGTGCAGGCTGTGATTCCGAGATGCCACTCAGTGAGAGTGTCTATCAGACATCCTTTCTAGGCTGTGATATTAATCAGCTGTAGAGCTTCGAACAAGATACTTGGCCTCAACACCTGCTCTGTAAACTGAGAGGTTGAAATAAAATTCTAAATTTTCTTCCTGCTTCAGGCCTTCATTCAACACAGCATCCTGAGTTTTCACTGCCTTGCATTTTTCTCCTATCTTATTTGAGGTTTTCTCATAGCAACCCTGTAGGACAGAGTAAAACTTCCCCATACAGTTTCCAAGGCCATAAATCTTTACAGAAGATTTCTCCCTTGGAGTGGCTGCTGGGTTCAAACCACAGGCCTTTGAGTTAGCTGCCAAGCATTTAGCCACTCCAACACACTTCACCATGATATATGTGTTGTAAATACTGACCCCTATACTTGTGGATGTAATCCTGTTTGGGACTAGGGTTTTCTTTTTATGTTAATGAGGTTATATATGTGTGGAGTGTATCTTAAGCCAATCACTTTGGGATACAAAAAGAGTAGATCAGGCGCAGAAGCAAGGAAGTGCAGATGGCAGAAGATAGATGCCCTGCCACATGAAGATCACCAAAGAACCAATGAAGAGAAACTGAAAGAAGACAAGCACCTTC
Organism: Loxodonta africana; assembly: GCF_030014295.1. Lineage (NCBI taxonomy): Eukaryota > Metazoa > Chordata > Mammalia > Proboscidea > Elephantidae > Loxodonta > Loxodonta africana. Next base: position 42,346,363 of record NC_087346.1, on the reverse strand, counting down.
CTCCAGAGCCAACAAAAGAAGAAAGCCTTTCCCTATAGCCGGTGCCCAGAATTTGGATTTCTAGCCTCCTAAACTGTGACAAAATAAATTTCTGTTCATTAAATCTACCCTCTTATGGTATTTCTGTTACAGCAGCACTAAGACCCTAGGACACAAATAATAATATTACATGCGGAGTTGTGAGAGGAACTTATTAGGTGTATGATCTGGGAAAGTTGCTTCATCTCACTACACTTCTGTTTTCTCATCTGGAAGATGAAGATAATAATAGCATACACCTCATAGGCTTGCTGTGAGGATTTGGTTATTTAATATTTTAAAGCCCTTTGAATATTTCATGGCATATAATTAGGTGCAACTGGCTATTTAGTAAGTCAGTAACTGACACATCCCTGTCCTCCATAGGTCTGATCAATCAGGAGTTGATCCTATTTGCTGCTTCTTAGATTATATGACCTTGAATTTGATGGCTGCAGTTATGAGTAAAACTTTCAGAGAATTACACTGATCTTTTATTTAAACATAATCTAAATTGAAGTCCTGTTAAATCATTACTCAAAATGCTTACATTTTCATAAATAACCATTTAGAATTTATTTATGGTAGAAAATCATTCAGTTAATTCCCTAGTGATCTGAAAAGTAGAACATAACTATAATACTCCTCACTTACGGACTGTCCCCTTAATACTACACTTCACATTTAGGACAATAGTAAAAAAATCTACTATCCTACTATTTGGTGCATTAATGAGGAGCCAAGCAAGAGGGGAGGAGGAGAAAAAGGGCAAGGTTTGTGAAAGGGAGCCAGGCTAAGCAGCCGGCCTGTGTATCGTGTTACCTGGGTAGGGCAGAGGATCCAGGCCAGGCCTGCGGAGAGCGCAGGGTGGGCATGCAGCATGCAGGTAGGGGGCAAATGGGCCAAGAGGAGGCAGCAGGAGAGCAGGAGCCAGGGCCAGAGGACTTGGGCAGGGAGCTCAGAAGTCTTTTCTTCCAAAGCTACCTCTCTGCCACTTTTGCAGCTTCCACCAGGCCCAGGTGGCTGGGCCTCACCTGCTTGCAAGTCCAGGAGCCATCTGCTGCCCAGGCCTCTATCCAAGGCTGGCAGAAAGGGGAGGTGGAGATGTACGGGAGTCTGCACAGAGGTCTGGAGCTCAGCTAGGTGATGGTGGACCATGCTGCTTCAGAGGGGGCAGGAAACCCCTGGCCACCACCACCACCCCCCAACCTCTGCCAGCTCAGTGGTGGTGGGGAAGGCATGGTGGGTAAGGGGCCCTGCCATCCCACATGCCTCCCGAGATCTGCCGGGGCCGCCACTGTTGCCAAAGACAGGGGCGGCCTTGACTCTTGCATAACACCAACTTTCACATAACAACCTAGTCTTTGGAACCTAACCATGTGGATAAGTGAGGAGTGGCTGTTAATTATTATTTATATCAATTGTAATGATCTATTAATGGATAATTGTCTAACGCAAGGCTTTTGTGTTGCCAGCTCCCTCATCCTTTAAAATTAACACTGAAGGATTTTGAGGGTCATTGTGAAATCTATTAGCCTCCAGAAGATGAGGGGAATGGAAGATTTGTAGAACCTGGGTTTGACCAGATTTACAAAGGATTTTAAAACACTTGCTCCAAATAAGATACAGATTGGCTAAGTAATCCTATTGCAACAGCATCCAAGAGACATAAGAAATGTTGGTGCAAGGCTACTTGGTTTCAAAGAATTTTTCAATTTGTGATAAATTTAGCTCCCTTATGCATGAGGTAGAAATAATCTGTTTAAAAGACCGACCACATTATTCATGTACAATATGTCTCGTTTTGGGGAAACTATTTTTTTTTTTTTTATAAATGAGAAGCTATGTATATATGTTTGGCTATGGGGTGTACAGCAGCAGGGATTAAATTCCCTTACAAAGGAGTTCAAGGAGCATCTAACTTTTGTAAACAAATTTAGCAGGAAATGATGCTTTCCATTCTCAGAAATGACACAACACTTTAAACACAAGGCAGACCATGGAGAGCACTGGGAAGAGATAGCGAGGTCAGCGTTCCTGTTCCAGGTCTGACAGCTGTATCAGTGGGTAAGCTATTTGCGGTCTTTGGGCTGCACTCTCCACATTTGTAAAACACCATGGCTGTTGTTGCATGTGAACAACATCACTGTGTGGAGAAAAGATTGTAACAGAATGAGGAATTGAGCAAGGAGCACAACTGGGAGGCTATTTCAATTATCCAAGTGAGGTTTCACACATCAAACACAATTCACAGCTTAATAACTTCCTTCTACTCGCCTGTGTGGAAGGGATAGGTGGCTTTATCAATAAGCAGAAGAGGGTTCAAAAATCCTTTTTAGTTCCAGAATTCATTTGTCCACTTATCACTGAACTACCTAAAATTCTTCATTTAAAGTTTATTTCTATAGTCTTATGTGTATTTTATAGTAAAGGAGAAATTGTGACATTATACTCATATTCTTCCTAATAAATATCATTTCCTTGCTAGCGGAAGGAAGTATCAAAAAGTGAATCAAGACAAAAAAGAAAGGGTATTGTAGGACTCATGGTGAGCGAAAGAATGTGTGCCTGTCTTACTTCTCCTGAAGCAGAGTATTTATATAAACCATAAGATCTCTAGACTTTTATAACCAAAAAGGAAAAATCCAGATTTTTCTGTGAAATTTTCCAAATTTTAAAACATTGTGTGGGATAGAACAGAACATTTACAGGGCACATCTGGATAATGGATGCTCTCTTGGTCGCCATTGACAACACTTGCAGAATATTGGGGAGAATCTTGCCTTCTGCAAATTGGGAACAGCAGTACATGAGCCATGTGACTCAAAAACAGCAATTTCTCTAGGGTGGAAAATATTTCTGCTTGACAGGCAGACAAGCCTGCTATGGCACGTTAGTTTTACAGAGTAGCATGTTATATAAAAATGTAAAAACCACATGAGTTGCTGTTGACTCAATTCTGACTCATGGCAACCCCATGTGCTTCACAGTGTAACTGTACTCCACAGGGCATTTATGGCTGTAACCTTTCAGGCCTGTCTTCCCAGGCAGCTCGCAGGTTTGAACCATGTTATATAGACTTGGCCAACTTTCATTATGTTTAAGTACCCACAGTAGGATAATCATATTAATGTTTGCTTTGGTCACTCTCAGCTGGGCCACCAGCCACTCTGAGCAACCTTTTTACTTGTGTCTGTATAGGTTCTCGTTTCATTGCCCAAAGCAACTGTTTAAAACTTCACCACTCTTTCAAACCCTTTAGCCTCTCATGTCCTCATCTTTCTTATAACATGAATTTATTCTTCCTCCTGAAGAAAACTGAGGCAATCAATGATGACCTTTGTTTTAGTCCCTCACACCTATGAATAAAGTGATATTGGCCTTTGCTGTCACTTCCTTTTCTACAGTCTCAGAAGACTGGATTTTATTTTTCTGCTCAAAACCAGTCCCACAACTCCTTTTGTGCTGATCCCTTGTCATGTCTTCTAGAACCAGCATTAGTTCTTCTCTGTATTTTCCACCTCTCTCTCTCTACTGGCTCCTTCCAATGGTCCATAAACAAGCTCTTGTATTTCCTATATTAAAATTTTTAAAAAGAGCAAAGCAAATCCCAGTCTCCCATCGCTTTGACTTGGTGCCATCCCCCTGCTTCTGCCTTCTCTCTCCTGCCCTGCGCTGCACTTTTCCTCATAAGAAGAGTCTGCTTAAGGCATTTGGGTCCTTGGCTCCCACTCCCTCTGTGACTGCTGCAGTCAGGATGCCTCATACACAGCCTCTGCCTGTCCTCTTGCCAAGTGCATGTCTGGTTGGTAACGTATTTTAAAATATCTGATGTTGATATGCTATCTGGGATTTGTTTCTCAATAATACAGGAAGAAGAGATGGGTGGAGGTAAAAGTGAAATAAGGTTGACTATGTGTTGATAATTGTGAAACTGAGTGGTGAGTCCCCGAGTATAACCTCAGACCCTGTAATTCCAAAACAAGGTGAATCTTTTTCATCTCTCAGCTTATCTGATTTCTTTGCAGCATCTAACCTTTACTACTACCTTCTTTTTGATGAATCCTCCTCACTCGGCGCTCATGACTATCTCCTGGGTCATCTTTTTCCTTGTTGATTAACCCATCTCTGTCTCCTTGGGGTGTCCTTTTCTTATGTCCATCCTGTAAATGTTGGTCTTCCCAGCATTATGCATTAGGCTCTTTCCTTTTCTTACATGTTCAAAGCAGCTGAGTGAATTATCTCTTTTGACTTCAACTACAACCCAAAATATATTGACCACTTAATCTATACCTCGTATAGCTTGAGTTTCTGATCTCCATTTTCATGTTTCCAATTGTGCTTGCTTCCAGCAACATTTTCACAACTGAACTCATCACCACTTCTCCCCCTAACCAGCTGGGAATTACAATCCTTCAAGATTCCTATTTTCTAATAAGTGCCTTTCTTGTTAATTGTGCCTTCCTCAATACACCGTGAGAACACTTCTTCTGTCTGGACATTATAGATCACTGTTACACTTATTTTCTGAACTGTTTTCTCTTTCTGTACAATGACCCTCAAAGGTAGGTAAGGCTTCTGATTTATCTTTATATTTCTACCTATAGTTCAAAGTTTGGCACATCATTGAGCACATATTTTTTGAATTACCTAATAATATAATCTTAGAATTTTAGTGCTAAAATTTTAAGTGCTATTTTTAATGCCAAAAGGGACCATCTAGTTCAGAGGTTCTCAAAGACAGTGTAATGGTCAAGAGCACGTACTCTGGAGTTTGGTCTGGGTTTGAATACCTGCTCAGCCACTCGCTAGCTTTAAATCACAGGAAAAATCACTAAATCATAATAAAAATAATTTAATGTTCTTATTTTTGAGTGTAACAAAATAAATATCCCAATTCTAAATGAACAGAGGCCAATTTAGAAATTTAATTCCTTAATTGTTTTTAGTATTAGGTTCTCAAGATCAACATTTATATAGCAATCATTTTTTTTCTAGAAATAAAGTTGTTCTAACTTCATGTAATGGAATTAAGTATAATATATATTTTTTTATAGTTTATGATATATGTGTGTATTTATTTATCTATCTATATTCCTGATATTATGCAACAATACTACAACTTCCAAATGCCCTGCCATTTAATGTTAGTGGAAACTGAGGTTCAGAAAGGTTAAGTGACTTGTTCAAGGTCGTACAATTTGTAGCTGAACTGGGATTCAAATATGGGTTGTCTAAATCTCTATATATATACTCCTTGCCACCTTGGCACATTAAACAAAGAAAAAAAAATCACTATTACGTGGTTAGTCTGCTGGATCTTGGAATTTTTTTCTTTTTAATGGCATCATTTTGAACAGGAAAAGGACTGTGCGCACAGATGGATGCAAAAAGTTGTGAATTTCTCACTAACTCTGAGGAAGATATTAATGACAGATAAGGGAAGTTATGAAAAACATTATTTGAAAAGTATTCCCTTGATAGGAAGAATAAAAAGAAAATTTTTCAAACCTCAAAAATGCATGGCCTTGATTTGTCACAAAATCTGACATTCTCATTCTTCCTCAATTCAGCCATCTTCTGCCACCAGATTGCAAAGTTCACTGTATTGCCCTAACATTCTTTTTTAAAACATCTTCTCAAATCTGTAGTCCATATACTATCTCTGATTTGTGTCTTGAAACTGTACTTAATAAAGTATATTTCTTAGTGCCAACCCATTGCTGTTAAGTCGATTCTGACTCATGGCAACCGTATAGGACAGAGTAGAACTGCTCTGTAAGTTTTCCAAAGAGTGGCTGTTGGATTTGAACTGCAGACCTTTTGATTAGCAGCTGAGCTCTTAACCACTACACTACCATGGCACCTAGCTTAGTGAGGATGGCCCAAAATAACAAGAAATGCAATTATGTATCTCGAAAAATTTTTTCCATAGTTGTGAAGGAAATCTGTGTATTTCATTACTCTGAGTCTTTGTGCTGCTTTCTTTGTTGTAGATATAATACTTCAGCAAATCTGAGGCTTGAAGTTCTCAAGCTAATTGCATTTGACCAGCTCCTGAGCCTGAGTTCTTACATACTAGCCTGACCGGTATAAGTCATCGCTATTAGGAGAGCCTCTATAGTGCATTTTGCAGAACAAAGAAATGAAAATGAGGAAAGATGAATGGTTTTAAAAATAATGTTCTTTTTAAATAACGATATTTTAATATCCAGGATAAAGACACATTTAAGTAAATGTGCTGTAATCCAAAAGGAAGTCAATTGTCCATCCATTCATAGAAGAGGCCATATAGATGTTTATTCTATAGAGAAGACAGCTGTTGTGTATGGGTTTTTCTTGAGAAATGAGAAATATTTGATATAGCTTTGTCTACCACCATGTTGACATTTCAAACTGTGATTTACTCTTAGCTTTGTGCAGCCTTCCTACTTGGTTCCAGTAATAGCTACTGAAAAACCCATAGTACTTTATTATATATCTGATTGCTAATACATTTTAAAAATATTGCTGATGTCGATATGATAGCTGGGATTCATTTCTAAACGATATAGGAGGGGAAGAGATGGATGAGAGTAAAGATGGATCTAGGCTGGCTATGCATTGATTATTGCTGAATCTGGGTTATGCATCAATGAGATTCATTATGCTATTTTATTAGTATATGCTTGAAATTTTCCATAATAAAAAATAATTTCTGAGGCAAATGCTTTTAGATTTGAGTTTGTCTAGAGATTATGTGTTCATCTTTTGCTTTTAATTGGAAACTCCTGAACCATAGGAACAGTAACTGTATTTTCAACTAAATCAGTGGCTGGTAGGAGCATTGCTAGAGGAAATACAGAAAGTATAAGCCCTTGACTCCAAATTTCTTACAATCTAGGCAGAAGAATCACCACAAAAAATGAATAATCATGGAAGTCAAATACTAATATAAGATTTAAATAGCATTTTCAGAGGATATTAGGAGAATTAGGACACCACAAAAAATTCCTAAATACATTATACAGCCATTGTTATATTTCAACTGAGGGAAACCTCATTATAATTTAGGGAAATTTTGATTGAGGTAAGTGGATTTAAGCTGATTCTTAAAAGATAGATTTATCTACGTAGAGAGAAAAAGGAAAAAAGCTTTTTAAGGTAATGAAGATGAAAGAGCCAAACACTTAGGCAGCTGGGTTTACAAGGGCTAATTTTTGAAGTGAGCAAACACATTATTGGAAAAGAGGAAACTTTAGAGATATTTAATTTCGGAGGATTGAAGAGTAGATTAGAGAATTTAAATTTTATTGTTGGGAGTCAGTGAGCCAATAAAAGTGTTTTTCAAGGAAGTAACAACATCGGCAAAAAACATTTAATAAAATTACTGTTGTAGCAGAGACAAAGAATGAACTGAATGAGGTAAAAAATGGTGGGAGGAAAGATAAAAGAAAAAACAGAAGATTCCACAAGAGTCTTCGCTAGGATAATAGCAGAATAAATGGAACTCAGGACACAATGTGGAGAACACATTTGTCTGGCATTTGAAATAGATCAGATATGAGGGTCCAGGGAAAGTTGCAATGGCTTTTCTCTACAACTTCTGCTATTTCTAGTGTATCTTATTTAACAAAATGGGTACACTTTCTAAAAGTTTCAACAGAGATATTTAAAAAAAAAAAATTTTTTTTTTTTGAGATATTTAGCAACATCCAAAATAAGTGGAGAAGAGTGGCAATGAATGTCAGGGATGCCATGTGTCAAAGCTAGTCGGTAGATGTTGCTTTTGGTTCTTTTGGTGACTATAACATTATTAATAGTATTTGTGAATGAGGAAAAAAGTTTGAAGTTGTGCATAGTGCTGGCACCTCTATTAGTCTGAAACATTTAAATTCCAGAGTGGTTGTTTTATCAGTTCTATCGAGACAGTGTATTTGGTATAAGAATAGGAATTTGAGTAACCACAAACCAAATTTATGTGCTTGTTCTGACATATTATTTCCAGGGAAAGGCCTTTTGGGCTAATATACTTTGTAGATTTTTCCACTGGTCTTAATGAGCCAACACAAATTCTGGCACTGATATCTCTATAGCATACAAAATGTGTTATGGGAAACAATTTTTCTAGGTCTGCCAGATTGGTGGGTAAACCACACTACACATCCGTTGGGCCTAATGCTTTCCAGGTTTGGGTTGGGATGTCGGTTTGACTCTAGATGAATAAACTTGCAAAGTAATAAACTGCAGTGTGGCAGGTGTCTGGATTTGGATTTTGACCTCTAAATAAGTAGATTAAAAGATAACTTATCCCCTTGTTCTCAATTCAAGGAGTCTGACAACTCAAACACCATTTTCTTTAGAATCAGTTTGAATTCATCCAGTATAGAAGTTCAGCTTAAACTTGAAAAGAAGGAAAACTGTCCTTACATGAGTATAAGGACTTTCGAAGTGATCAATAGATGTATATTAAACAAATAAATGTACAGTTTTCCACAAGCATAGAGTATATTTTTCACAAGAAAAAAAAATACCACATAAAATTTGCTTTACCCATCTATGAGACACCAGGTAAAACAAGTGTAATTTTCAAATTAAGTATATAATCTTATAAAAGATTCTATATATTTTTTTCCAGGTACTTATATTTTACCTAAAACCTGGTATATGGCCTGTGGATTCTGTCAGAATCACTGAATCGACCTCATTGGTTCTCAAATCATTTAGTTAGTCATTTATTTTAATGTAAGGGATTATTTGATACTTGTTTTTGCCTTTGATTTTCTACGGGAAGAGTGTAGGCTTGGTAGGCTGTGTAATACCGTATCAGCGGATCAGCCAGGATTTGGTTTGAAAGGTTCAAGGCAAAGGTAATGGTAAATGATTTGCTTAAAGCATTCAATACGGTCTTAGTAGCTTCTAAGCTGAAAAAAAACCATTGCCATTGAGTTGATTCTGACTAATAGCGACCCTATAGGACAGAGTAGAACTGCCCCATAGGGTTTCAAAGGATCAGCTGGTGGATTTAAACAGCCAACCTTTTGGTTGGCGGCCGAGCTCTTAACCACTAATGTGAGGGAAGTGGTGGTTCAGTGGTAGAATTCTCACCTTCCACATGGGATACTCACTTTTAACTCCTGGCCAATGCAATTCAAGCACAGCCACCACCCTTTTGTCAGTGGAAGCTTGTGTGTTCTGATGCTGAACAGGTTTCAGCGGAGCTTGCGGACTAAGATGGAGAAGAAAAAGTCCTAGTAATCTACTTTTGAAAAATCAGCCAGTGAAAACCCTGTTGATCACGATGGTCCTATCCCATGGTACATGAGGCTGATTCTACAACTGCTAACAACACCAAAAACAGTTTCGAGTGTAGTTGTAGCCAGGGCTCTGAAGAATTATTTAGTTTCTCCCTTAAAAATTCTTTCCAACTAACCAAGCAAACGTTCCTATTAGTTGAATACTTCTTTATGTTTACTTAGTCTCTGATAAAGTGCTTTTATCAGAAGATGTCAGGTGGCGTTACCCAGTTTGGGATCAAGCAAATCATAATTTTCCTCCTAAAATAAATTATTACTTCTGTCGCTTTTCATTTCTTAGTCTTCTATGAATCTAGGAAAATTGGAAATCATCAAAAATGAAATGAAATGCATTGATATCCTAGGCATTAGTGAGCTGAAATGGACTGGCATCAGCCATTTTGAATTGGACAATCATATGGTCTACTATGCCAGGAATGATAACTTGAAAAGGAATGGAATTCCATTCATCGTCAAAAAGAACATTTCAAAATCTATCCTGAAGTACAACCCTGTCAATGATAGGATAACATCCATATGCCTACAAGAAAGACCAGTTAATATGACTATTATTCAAATTTACACACCACCCACTAAGGCCAAAAATGAAGAAATTGAAGATTTTAACCAGCTTCTGCAGTCTGAAATTGATTGAACATGAAATCAAGATGCATCGATAATTACTAGTGATTGGAATGTCAAAGTTGGAAAAGAAGAAGGATTGGTAGTTGGAAAATATGGCTTTGGTGATAGAAATGATGCTGGAGATTGCATGATAGAATTTTGCAAGACCAACAACTTCTTTGTCACAAATACCTTTCTCACCAACATAAATGGCAACTATACACGTGGACTTTGCCAGATGGAATACAGAGGAATTAAATCGACTGCATCTGTGGAAAGAGAGGAAGGTAAAGCTCAATATCATCAGTCAGAACAAGGCCAGAGGCCGATTGTGGAACAGACCATCAATCGCTCATATGCAAGTTCAAGTTGAAACTGAAGAGAATTAGCACAAGTTGATCAGAGCCAAAGTATGACCTTGAGTATATCCCACCTGAATTTAGAGACCATCTTAAGAGTAGATTTGACACATTGAACACTAATGATAGAAGACCAGACGAGTTGTAGAATGACATTAAGGGCATCATACATGAAGAATGCAAGAGGTCATTAAAAAGATAGGAAAGAAAGAAAAGATCAAAATGTATGTCAGAAGAGACTCTGAAACTTGCTCTTCAATGCTGAGCAGCTAAAGAAAAAGAAAGAAATGATGAAGGAAAAGAACTGAACAGAATAGTTCAAAGGGCAGCTTGAGAAGACAAAGTATTATAATGACATGCGCAAAGACCTGGAGATAGAAAACCGAAAGGAAAGAACAGACTCAGCATTTCTCAAGCTGATTGAACTGAAGAAAAAATTCAAGCCTCAAGTTGCAATAGCGAAGGATTCTGTGGGGAAAATATTAAATGAGGCAGAAAGCATCAAAAGAAGATGGAAAGAATACACAGTAATTATACCAAAAAGAGTTGGTCAACGTTCAGCCATTTCAAGAGGTAACCTATGATCAGGAACTGACGATACTGAAGGAAAAAGTCCAAACTGCACTGAAGGCATTGGCAAAAAGCAGGGCTCCAGGAACTGACAGAATATCAGTTGAGATGTTTCAACAAACGGAAGCAGTGCTGGAAGTGCGCACTCATCTATGCCAAGAAATTTGGAAGATAGGTACCAGACCTACTGACTGGAATAGATCTATATTAATGCCTATTCCCAAGGAAGGTGATCCAACGGAATGTGGAGATTATTGAACAATATCATTAATATCACACGCAAGCAAAATTTTGCTGAAGATCATTCAAAAGTGGCTACAGCAGTATATTGACGGGGAACTGCCAGAAATTCAGGGCGAATTCAGAGGAGGACATGGAACCAGGGATATCATTGCTGATTTTGAATGGATCCTGGCTGAAAACAGAAAATACCAGAAGAATATTTACCTGTGTTTTATTGACTATGCAAAGGCATTTGATTATGTGGATCATAACAAATCTATGGACAACCTTGCAAAAAAATGGGAATTCTAGAATACTTAATTGTGCTCATGAGGAACCTGTACATAGATCATGAGGCAGTTATTCGAACAGAACAAGAGGATACTACATGGTTTAAAGTCAGGAAAGGTGTGTGTCAGGGTTATATCCTTTTACCATACCTGTTCAATCTGTATGCCGAGCAAATAATCTAAGAAGCTGGACTATATGAAGAAGAATGGGGCATCGGGATTGAACGACGACTCATTACCAACCTATGTTATGCAGGTGACACAACCTTGCTTGCTGAAAATAAAGAGAATTTGAAGCACTTACTGATGAAGACCAAAGGTCACAGCCTTCAGTATGGATTACAACTCAACATAAAAAAAACAAAAATCCTCACAACTGGACCAATAAGCAACATCATGATAAATTGAGAAAAGATTGAAGTTGTCAAGGATTTCATTTTACTTGGATCCATAATCAACACCCATGGAAGCAGCAGTCAAGAAATCAAAAGACATAGCGCATTGGGCAAATCTGCTGCAAAGGCCCTCTTTAAAGTGTTGAAAAGTAAAGATGTCACCTTGAAGACTAAGGTGTGCCTGACCCAAGCCATGGTATTTTCAATCACATCATATGCATGTAAAAGCTGGACAGTGAATAAGGAAGACCAAAGAAAAATTGACACTTTTGAATTGTGGTGTTGGCAACGAATATTGAATGTACCATAGACTGCCAAAAGAACAGACAAATCTGTCTTGGAAGAAGTACAATCAGAATGTTCCTTAGAAGCAAGGATGGCAAAACTGTGTCTTACATAGTTTGGATGTGTTGTCAGGAGGACAAGTCCCTGGAGAAGGACATGATGCTTGATAAAGTGCAGGCTCACAGGAAAAGAGGAAGCCCCTTAACGAGATGGGTTGACACAGTGGTTGCAACAATAGGCTCAAGCATAACAATGATTGTGAGGATGGTGCAGGACTGGGCAGTGTTTCATTCTGTGGTACATAGGGCTGCTATGGGTCGGAACCGACTTGACGGAACCTAAGAACAACAACGACTCTTCTTTCTAGTGTAACATTAAAAAAAAAAAAAGGATTAACATGCGTGCTGTTAAATTTGATAAGAATTTGTTGTTATCGTTAGGTGCCCTCGAGTCAATCCCCACTCATAATGACTCCGTGTACAACTGAAGGAAACACTGCATGGTCTTGCGCCATTCTCACAGTGGTTGCTATATTTAATCCTATTGTCGCAGCCACTGTGTCAATCCGTTTCATTGAGGGCCTTCCTCTTTTTCGCTGACCATCTCCTTTACAAAGCATGATGTTCTTCTCCAGGGATGGGTCTCTCCTGATAACATGTCCAAAGTATGTGAGACCAAGTCTTGCCATTCTCAATTTTGAGGAGTATTCAGGCTGTACTTCTTCCACGACAGATTTGTTCATTCTGAGGGCAGTCCCTGATGTATTCCATATTCTTTGCCAACACCATAACTTAAATGCATCAACTCTTCTTTGGTGTTTCTTATACATTGTCCAGATTTAGTATGCACATGAGGCAACTGAAAATACCATGGCTTGGGTCAGGTGTGCCTTAGTTCTCAAAGTGATATCTTTCGTTTTTAACACTTTTAAAGAGCTCTTTTCCAGAAGATTTGCCCGATGCAATACGTTGTTTGATTTTTTGTCCTCTGCTTCCATGGAGGTTCATTGTTCATTCAAGTGGATTAGAATCCTTGACAACTTCAAACATGATATCATGATGCTGCTTATTGGTCCAGTTGTGAGGATTTTTGTTTTCTTTATGTTGAGGTCCAATCCATACTGAAGACTGTAGTCGTTGATCTTCATCAGAAGTGCTTCATATTCTTCCCTGCTTTCAGCAAGCAAAGTTATATCATCTGCATATCACAGGTTGTTAATGAGTCTTCCTGTAGTCCTGATGCCAAGTTCTTCTTCACATAGTCCAGCTTCTTGAAGAGTTTGGTAGGAATACAGGTTGAATAATCATGGTGAAAAGATACAACCCTGCCGCATGCCTTTCCTGACTGTAAACCACGTAGTATCTCCTTTTTCTGTTTGAACAACTGCTTCTTGGTCTATGTATAGGTTCCTCATGAGGATAATTAAATATTCTGGAGTTCCCACTCTTCACAATGTTATCCATAATTTGTTATGATCCACACAGTCAAATGCCTTTGCATAATCAATAAACACCTTTCTAATATTCTCTTCTTTAAACCAAGATCCATCTGACATCAGCAATGATATCCCTAGTTCCATGTCCTCTTCTCAGCTTGAATTTCTGGCAGCTCCCTTTCTATGTATTACTTCAAATGCTTTTGAGTGATCTTCAGTAAAATTTTACTCGGGCATGATATTAATGATATTGTTCAGTAATTTCTACATTCTGTTGGATCATCTTGCTTCGAAATGGGTACAAATATGGATCTCTTCCAATAGGTTGGGGAGGAAGCTGTCTTCCAAATTTCTTGGCATAGACCCATGAGCATCTGTAGAGCATCCATTTGTTGAAATATCTTAATTGGTATTCTGTCAATTCCTGGAGACTTTTTTCACCAATGCCTTCAGTGCAGCTTGTACTTCTTCCTTCAGTACCCTCAGTTCTTGATCATATGCTACCCACCAGAATGGTTGGACATTGACCAGTTCTTTTGGTATAGTGACTCTGTGTATTCCTTCCATTTTCTTTTGATGATTCCTGTGTCATTCAATATTTTGCCCACAGAATCATTCAGTACTGCAACTCAAGGCTTGAATTTTTTCTTTAATTCTTTCAGCTTGAGAAATGCTGACCATGTTCTTTCCTTTTGGTTTTCTAACTCCAGGTCTTTATACATTTCTTTATAGTACTTTGCTTTGTCTTCTAGAGCCACTCTTTGAAATCTTCTGTTCATCTCTTTTATTTCATCTTTTCTTCCATTTGCTTTACCTACTCTATATTCAAGAGCAAGTTTGAGAATCTCTTGTGACACCCATTTTGATCTTTTCCTTCTTTCTTGTCTTTTTAATGACCTTTTGCTTTCTTCATGTCTGATGTCCTTTGTGTCATTCCAACAACTCATCTGGTTTTTGGTCATTAGTATTCAATAAGTCAATATTATTCTTGAGATGATCTTGAAATTCAGGTGGGATATACTCAAGGTCGTATATTGGCTCTCATGGACTTGTTCTAATTTTCTTCAACTTCAACTTGAACTTTCATATGAGCAATTGATAGTCTGTTCCATAGTTAGCCCCTGGCCTTGTTCTAACTGATGATACTATGCTTCTACATCATCTTTTCCCACAGATGTAGTCAATTTGATTCCTGTGTATTCTATCTAGTGATATCCACATGTAGAGTCACTGTTTTATATTGTTGAAAAAATGTACTTGCAATGAAGAAGTCATTGGTCTTGCTGTATTGATGAGACTAGGCTTATTTTACTCATTTGTAAAGTTATCTACAAAGGAAAATGTTATCTGTCTATATTCATCCACTCACCCATTCGTCCATCCACCTGTCCATCGATATATGCTTATTGAGCTTCTACCATGTAAATGTCCACTAACTTTGTAGATACATATATGAGTAAAATATGGAACTTGCCTTTAAAGAATTTAGAGAATAACGGGGAAAACTAAATACAATGTAAGACAAAGTAGGGTACATTTGAAACAACATGACCGTACAAAATGAGTCGTTTCAAATGCGAATGCTTGGAAATACAGTGGTATACTTTGGAAATGGTACAATGGTAAGTGGTTTGTACAACTTCAGTATAGAACACATAAAAAATTGTGAGGCAAGATGGGAAAGGAAGGATGAGATCAAAAGTTGAAGGGGCTTAAATACTGTGTTAGATCATTCAAATTTAATTCTTTAAGCAATGTGACATGGAAGGCTTTTGAAGAGAGAGATGTCCCGATCAGATTCATGATTTAGGAAACTCACTTTGGGAGTGACCTGAAGGAGGTATTGGAGACGTGACAAACTATTGGCTATGAGATCATTTATGAGACTTTCATGAACATACAGGCAAAAGGAGAGAGTGGGTATGAGAAATATACAGGCTGATATCATGAAAAGAGTAAAGAAAATTTCGAGGCTTCCAGTCTCAGTGCTCCAGAGGCTCTGATTGTATAGAGAAAATTGAGAAAGTAGGTTAGAACAGTGAGATACATTTTTTGTGTAGTGCATGTTTTGAGTTTAGGGGACTGGAATGCTATCAGTGTGTCTGAAAGGCAACTGAAATTTTGGATACAGAGACTGAATAGAAAATGACTCGAAATGTAAGGAGGAAGAGGAAGAAGAAATGTATAAGGGAGAGATGGCATAGGCAGGTGCCTGCAACCTGTTTCATCCTTGGGCACTTCCTTGGTGTTTTCCGGATCTTATTTAATTATATAGCAGCATAGATTCATATGGTAATGTTTTTTTGAAGTCAAGAGAGTGATTGTAACCTATTTGAAGAAAGAATTGTGTTAGGAGAGGGCAAGGACAGACACACTTCTCCAGGGGTGCCTAGAGAAGAGGAGGCTGCAAAGAAGCGTGAAGAACAGCATTCTGAGAGGTCGAGGGAAGCTCAAAATAGCAGGGTCAGTACAGGTGAAGGAGAGTGATCAACAGTGTTAATGTTTCAGATGAGTCAATGACCGCAGAGTATGAGAAAAATCTATTGGTTTGGACATCAAAAAAGTTGGAGATGCTAAGGGAAGTAGAATGGATGGGACAGTATACAAATTGCAGATGTTGTTTGTTAGTTGTCCTCAAATGTCTGACTCATGGCAACCATATGTACAGCGGAATGAAACCTTGTCAGGTCCTGCACCATCTTCATGATCATTGATAATCTAAGTCCATTGCTGTGACCGCTGTATTTTGGGTGCCTTCCAATTTAGGAAGCTCATCTTCCAGCACTATATCAGACAATATTCTGTTGTGATTTATAGATTTTCATTGGCTAATTTTTGAAAGTAGATTGCAAGGCCTTTCTTCCTAATATGTCTTAGTCTGAAAGCTCCTTAGAATCCTGTTCATCATGGGTGATCCTGCTGTTATTTGAAGTATCAGCTTTCAGCATCATAGCCACACACAAGCCACCACAATAAAACAAACTGAGAGATGAGTGGTGAAACTTGGAGTTAGTTTAAGGATAAGTATACAGTAAGGAAGTAAAGGCAGAAAACTGTAATTCTATGAAGAGAGGAAGGAAAATTGCAGGTAGCTTGACGTTGCGGATAGAAAGGAACAAGTCAGCGGAAAAGGCTCACTGAAGATGTGGGAAATTGAGGTGGGAAAGCAATTTTGGGAAAAGTACTAAAGGAAATAAGAAGAGTTGGGATTAAAGGCCTAGCTTTTAAAGGAGAGAAGTTCAAAGTAGTTACAGTGCATGAGTGTTGTTTTTTTCAGTAAAGTAAGAGGTAAGTTCATCCACTGAGAATAAGGGATGTATTACATCTTCTATTTCTGAAATAAAAGTGGCTATATATATATATATTATATTATTTTTTGATAGACTGTTGGATTCAATTTGCTAAAAAGTTATTTATGATTTTAGAATGTATGCTTATCAGTAAGATAGCCTTGCTTCATTTTTTGAATATCTTGTTAAGTTTTGGCATAATTGTAATAATAACTATTTTCCCAAACATTTTAATATGAGAATTATATGTTTCTTGAGAATCTGAGAGAACATATTTGTATAACTACTAAGGCTGTTACATTTTATGATCAAAATACTTTGAATTATTGACACTTTACATGTGGCTCAATATATAATCATTTCTTGTCAGTATTCCACAGGTGCATAAATATGTATTATATACGTATATTTGAGAGAATTTTAGAAGGCCTGAGTGTGTCGTCCTAAAAATTACAAGAGAAAATGGTGTCTTTGGAAAAACCATTAAAAGAGCCATGAAATGAGTGCTACTTTCAGTGGAGATAACTTTACAAAAGACTTATCTAAAAATGTGAAAAACAGAAGAAAAATATGTAATAGCAAAAGTAAAATCTATCTTGGAGACAAATAAGTTGTAAAATTGGTATTCTAGAAAGTGTAATTAGTGATATTGTGAAAAGCTCGAAAAAATTCTAATAATTTTCAGAGAGAAATGGGAAAACGATGAAAATAATGAAAGAGAAAACCATGCATATAAAAGGTAAATATATATATATATAAAGCAAGAAGTTCTGATGTTTTCATATAAGAAGTCAGACTAATAGGAAAAAGAAGCAATAATCAAATACTAAATAGTTGGATACTGAATCCAGTGTTTCAAGTGTTCAATGTTAGGATCAGTCTTGTTAAAGATGTTAGGTTGAACCACTCATTAGGTCCTTCCTCCTCCTAAAACACTAAAATAATAGTGAAGTGATGAAAACTAGCACACACCAAATAATCAGGAAAATATTTTGAAAGTAAGAAAGCAGATGGGTGAGTGGTAAGTGACTTACACTTAAACAAGTTATATCTAAAGAATACAGTAAAGAAAGCCCCAGATCATTCCAGTTTACTCTATAGAAGCCAAATATCTCAAGAATTGGCCCTATCAGTTACCTCTGCAGTGAAAAGAAAAAAAAAAAGTATATATATATATATATACACACACACACACACAGTTGGTTAAAAATCAGATTAAGAATCAGTTAGAGATCCGGGGCCAAGATGGCGGACTAGGTGGACGCTACCGTGGATCCCTCTTGCAACAAAGACTCGGAAAAACAAGGGAATCGATCACATACATAACAATCTACGAACTCTGAACAACAAGCACAGACTTAGAGACGGAAAACGAACAAATACGGGCAGACAGCGACTGTTTTCAGAACTAGGAGCCAGCGAACCAGGCAGGTGACCTTCGGAGCTCGATCTGGGGCAGAGCCCAGGGGGGCAGACGGCACAGAAAGGGGGCCCACCCCTTCCCCCCCGAACCCATCCCGGGAGGAAGTCTAGCAGGTTGGCGCAGGCGGCGTAGGGGCGCAGCCGGAGGGAGAAGCACCCGGGAGGCAGTGACTGATCTGGGAGGGGGGAGAACAGAGTCCCAGCTGGGGTGCCGTCCCGCCGGGAGTTAGGAGAGAAGCCGACAGGGTGCGAGCGGGGGGGGGGTCAACTATATTTCCCTAAAGTGACCCCAGGGCGGGGCCCACACGTTCGTGCGGGAGGACGCACACCCAGTCCGCACATGTGGCGCGGCACACCAGAGGGAGAAATACCCGGAAGTGTCTGGTCTCAAAGCAAGGAAAGCAGCATCCCAGACAGGGAGCCATTCCGCTGGGATCTGGGTGTGCGAGCGAGTGGGCGGGGCATGAGCGCGGGGTCCATTTTTATTATCCTGAATTGACCCAGGGGGCGGGACCACCTGGTCGTGCGAGTGACGCCCTCCCAGTTTGCGCGAGAGGTGTGGCACACCGGAAGGAGAAGTCCCCGGGAGGAAGTGATTGGTCCCGAAGCGCAGAAAGTAGCATCCCAGAGGGGGTGCCATCCTGCCGGGACTTGGGCGTGTGCACGAGCGGGGCGTGAGTGCGGAGTCCATTTTTATTGCCCTGAATTGACCCAGGGGGCGGGCCCACCTGGCCGTGCAGGTGACGCCAACCCAGTTCGCGCGAGAGGTGTGGCGCTCCGGAAGGAGAAGTCCCCGGGAGGAAGTGACTGGTTCCGGAACGGGGAAAGCAGCGTCTCAACCCGGAAGTCATCCCGCTGGGATTTGGGAGCGCGCACAGGCGGGGCGTGACCGCGGGACCCAATTATAATTGCCTGAATAGACCCTGGGGGCGGGCCCACCCGTTCGTGTGGGAAACGCCCACCCAGTGCCCACGAGCGGTGCCGCGCACCAGAGGAAGTCCCCAGGAGGAAGTGACTGGTTTCCGAGCAAGGAAAGCAGTGTCCTAGCCAGGGACCCGTCCAGCCCGGATTTTGGCGAACGGGGGCGGAGTGTGAACGTGGTGTTCAGCTCTATATTCTGTGGTGCTACACTCCTAGCTCTCAGATCCCTCCCCCACCCTCCCCAGGCGACCCCATTAACATCCGAATACCCGGAGCCGGAGAGAGAATTCAGATAGGGATCTGACTGCATTTTTTTTTAGCAGACTACTTGGAAAATCTAGTTTCCCAGTGATGGCTCGGAGACAGCAGTCCATATCAAACCACATAAAGAAACAGACCATGACAGCTTCTCCAACCCCCCAAACAAAAGAATCAAAATCTTTCCCAAATGAAGATACAATCCTGGAATTATCAGATACAGAATATAAAAAACTAATTTACAGAATGCTTAAAGATATCACAAATGAAATTAGGATAAATGCAGAAAAAGCCAAGGAACACACTGATAAAACTGTTGAAGAACTCAAAAAGATTATTCAAGAACATAGTGGAAAAATTAACAAGTTGCAAGAATCCATAGAGAGACAGCATGTAGAAATCCAAAAGATTAACAATAAAATTACAGACTTTGACAACGTAATAGAAAGTCAGAGGAGCAGACTCGAGCAATTAGAATGCAGACTGGGACTTCTGGAGGACCAGGGAAACAACACCAACATAGCTGAAAAAAAAATCAGATAAAAGAATTAAAAAAAATGAAGAAACCCTAAGAATCATGTGGGACTCTATCAAGAAGGATAACTTGCGAGTGATTGGAGTCCCAGAACAGGGAGGGGGGACAGAAAACACAGAGAAAATAGTTGAAGAACTCCTGACACAAAACTTCCCTGACATCATGAAAGACGAAAGGATATCTATCCAAGATGCTCATCGAACCCTATTTAAGATTGATCCAAAAAGAAAAACACCAAGACATATCATCATCAAACTTGCCAAAACCAAAGACAAACAGAAAATTTTAAAAGCAGCCAGGGAGAAAAGAAAGGTTTCCTTCAAGGGAGAATCAATAAGAATAAGTTCAGACTACTCAGCAGCAACCATGCAGGCAAGAAGGGAATGGGACGACATATACAGAGCACTGAAGGAGAAAAACTGCCAACCAAGGATCATATATCCAGCAAAACTCTCTCTGAAATATGAAGGAGAAATTAAGATATTTACAGATAAACACAAGTTTAGAGAATTTGCAAAAACTAAACCAAGACTGCAAGAAATGCTAAAGGAGATTGTTTGGCCGGATGACCAATAATATCAGGTACCAGCACAATACAAGGTCACAAAACAGAACGTCCTGATATCAACGCAACTCAAACAGGGAAAGCACAAAAACAAACAAATTAAGACTAATTCTAAAAAATAAATAAATAAACAAAATAATACACACAACAGGAAATCATGGAAATCAATAGCTAAACGATCAAAATAATCAAAAAGAGGGACTAAATATAGGAGGCATTGAACTGCCAGATGGAGAGTGATACAAGGCGAAATAGAAGGATACAAGTTAGGTTTTTACTTAGAAAAATAGGGGTAAATAAAAAGGTAACCACAAAAAGGAATATCAATTCCATAACTCAAGAAAAAAGCCAAGAAAAACGTAACGACTCAATAAACACAAAGTTAAACATTAGGAAAATGAGGATCTCACAAGCTACTAAGAAAAACGTCTCAGCACAAAAAAGCATGTGGAAAAATGAAATGGCCAACAACACACATGAAAAGGCATCAAAATGACAGCACTAAAAACTTACTTATCTATAATTACGCTGAATGTAAATGGACTAAATGCACCAATAAAGAGACAGAGAGTCACGGACTGGATAAAAAAACACGATCCATCTATATGCTGCCTACAAGAGACACACCTTAGACTTAGAGACACAAACAAACTAAAACTAAAAGGATGGAAAAAAATATATCAAGCAAACAATAAGCAAAAAAGAAGAGGAGTAGCAATATTAATTTCTGACAAAATAGACTTTGGACTTAAATCCGCCACAAAGGATAAAGAAGGACACTATATAATGATAAAAGGGACAATTGATCAGGAAGACATAACCATATTAAATATTTACGCACCTAATGACAGGGCTGCAAGATACATAAATCAAATTTTAACAGAATTGAAAAGTGAGATAGACACCTCCACATATATAGTAGGAGACTTCAACACACCACTTTTGGAGAAGGACAGGACATCCAGTAAGAAGCTCAATAGAGACACGGAAGACCTACTTACAACAATCAACCAACTTGACCTCATTGACTTATACAGAACTCTCCACCCAACTGCTGCAAAATATACTTTTTTTTCTAGTGCACATGGAACATTCTCTAGAATAGACCACATGTTAGGGCATAAAACAAATCTTTCCAGAATCCAAAACATCGAAATATTACAAAGCATCTTCTCAGACCACAAGGCAATGAAGCTAGAAATCAATAACAGAAAAACTAGGGAAAAGAAATCAAATACTTGGAAAATGAACAATACCCTCCTGAAAAAAGACTGGGTTATAGAAGACATCAAGGAGGGAATAAGGAAATTCTTAGAAAGCAACGAGAATGAAAATACTTCCTATCACAACCTCTGGGACACAGCAAAAGCAGTGCTCAGAGGCCAATTTATATCGATAAATGCACACATACAAAAAGAAGAAAGAGCCAAAATCAGAGAACTGTCCCGACAACTTGAACAAATAGAAAGTGAGCAACAAAAGAATCCTTCAGGCACCCGAAGAAAACAAATAATAAAAATTAGAGCTGAACTAAATGAATTAGAGAACAGAAAAACAATTGAAAGAATTAACAAAGCCAAAAGCTGGTTCTTTGAAAAAATTAACAAAATTGATAAACCATTGGCTAGGCTGACTAAAGAAAAACAGGATTGGAAACTAATAACCCGAATAAGAAACGAGAAGGACCACATCACAACAGAACCAAATGAAATCAAAAGAATCATATCAGATTACTACATAAAATTGTACTCTAACAAATTTGAAAACCTAGAAGAAATGGATAAATTCTTGGAACAATACTACTTACCTAAACTAACACATTCAGAAGTAGAACAACTAAATAGACCCATAACAAAAAAAGAGATTGAAACGGTAATCAAAAAACTCCCAACAAAAAAAAATCCTGGCCCAGATGGCTTCACTGCAGAGTTCTACCAAACCTTCAGAGAAGACTTAACACCATTACTATTGAAGGTATTTCAAAGTATAGAAAAAGACGGAATACTACCCAACTCATTCTATGAAGCTACCATCTCCCTGATACCAAAACCAGGTAAAGACATTACAAAAAAAGAAAATTTTAGACCTATATCCCTCATGAACATAGATGCAAAAATCCTTAACAAAATTCTAGCCAATAGAATCCAACAACACATCAAAAAAATAATTCACCCTGATCAAGTGGGATTTATACCAGGTATGCAAGGCTGGTTTAATATCAGAAAAACCATTAATGTAATCCATCACATAAATAAAACAAAAGACAAAAACCACATGATCTTATCAATTGATGCAGAAAAGGCATTTGACAAAGTCCAACACCCATTTATGATAAAAACTCTCACCAAAATAGGAATTGAAGGAAAATTCCTCAACATAATAAAGGGCATCTATGCAAAGCCAACAGCCAATATCACTCTAAATGGAGAGAACCTGAAAGCATTTCCCTTGAGAACGGGAACCAGACAAGGATGCCCTTTATCACCGCTCTTATTCAACATCGTACTTGAAGTCCTAGCCAGGGCAATTAGGCTAGACAAAGAAATAAAGGGTATCCAGATTGGTAAGGAGGAAGTAAAGCTATCACTATTTGCAGATGACATGATCGTATACATGGAAAACCCTAAGAAATCCTCCAGAAAACTACTGAAACTAATAGAAGAGTTTGGAAGAGTCTCAGGATATAAAATAAACATACAAAAATCACTTGGATTCCTCTACATCAACAAAAAGAACACCGAAGAGGAAATAACCAAATCAATACCATTCACAGTAGCCCCCAAGAAGATAAAATACTTAGGAATAAATCTTACCAAGGATGTAAAAGACCTATACAAAGAAAACTATAAAACTCTGCTACAAGAAATTCAAAAGGACACACTTAAATGGAAAAACATACCCTGCTCATGGATAGGAAGACTTAACATAGTAAAAATGTCTATTCTACCAAAAGCCATTTATACATATAATACACTTCCAATCCAAATACCAATGTCATACTTTAAGGGAATAGAGAAACAAATCACTAATTTCATATGGAAAGGAAAGAACCCCCGGATAAGCAAAACATTACTGAAAAAGAAGAAGAAAGTGGGAGGCCTCACTCTACCTGATTTCAGAACCTATTATATAGCTACAGTAGTCAAAACAGCCTGGTACTGGTACAACAACAGGCACATAGACCAATGGAACAGAATTGAGAATCCAGATATAAATCCATCCACGTATGAGCAGCTGATATTTGACAAAGGACCAGTGTCAGTCAATTGGGGAAATAATAGTCTTTTTAACAAATGGTGCTGGCATAACTGGATATCCATTTGCAAAAGAATGAAACAGGACCCATACCTCACACCATGCACAAAAACTAACTCCAAGTGGATCAGAGACCTAAAAATAAAGACTAAAACGATAAAAATCATGGAAGAAAAAATAGGATCTACCCTAGGAGCCCTAATACAGGGCATAAACAGAATACAAAACATTACCAAAAATGATGAAGAGAAACCAGATAACTGGGAGCTCCTAAAAATCAAACACCTATGCTCATCTAAAGACTTCACCAAAAGAGTAAAAAGACCACCTACAGACTGGGAAAGAATATTCAGCTATGACATCTCAGACCAGCGCCTGATCTCTAAAATCTACATGACTCTGTCAAAACTCAACCACAAAAAGACAAACAACCCAATCAAGAAGTGGGCAAAGGATATGAACACACATTTCACTAAGGAAGATATTCAGGCAGCCAACAGATACATGAGAAAATGCTCTCCATCATTAGCCATTAGAGAAATGCAAATTAAAACTACGATGAGATTCCATCTGACACCAACTAGACTGGCATTAATTCAAAAAACACAAAATAAAAAATGCTGGAGAGGCTGCGGAGAGACTGGAACTCTCATACACTGCTGGTGGGATTGTAAAATGGTACAACCACTTTGGAAATCCATCTGGCGTTATCTTAAACAGTTAGAAATAGAACTACCATACAACCCAGAAATCCCACTCCTCGGAATATACCCTAAAGATACAAGAGCCTTCACACAAACAGATATATGCACACCCATGTTTATTGCAGCTCTGTTTACAATAGCAAAAAGCTGGAAGCAACCAAGATGTCCATCAATGGACGAATGGGTAAATAAATTGTGGTATATTCACACAGTGGAATACTACGCATCGATAAAGAACAGTGACGAATCTCTGAAACATTTCATAACATGGAGGAATCTGGAAGGCATTATGCTGAGCGAAATGAGTCAGTTGCAAAAGGACAAATATTGTATAAGACCACTAGTATAAGATCTTGAGAAATAGAAAAAACGGAAAAGAACACATACTTTTGTGGTTACAAAGAGGGGAGGGAGGGAGGGAGGGAGGGAGAGGGTTTTTTATTGATCAATCTGTAGATGGGAACTGCTTTGGGTGAAGGGAAAGACAACACTCAAAACAAGGAAGGTCAGCCTAATTGGACTGGATTAAAAGTAAAGAGGTTTCCGAGATAAAATGAAAGCTTCAAAGGTTAGCGAAGCAGGGGCTGGGGTCTGGGGAACTTGGTTTGAGGGGACTTCTAAGTCAATGGGCAAAACAATTCTATTATGAAAACACTCTGCATCCCACTTTGAATTGTGGCACCTGGGGTCCTAAATGCCAACAAGCAGCCATCTAAAATAATTAATTGGTCTCAACCCACCGGGAGCAAAGGCAAAGGAAGAACACCAAGGTCACACGACAACTAAGAACCCAAGAGACAGAAAGGGCCACTTGAACCAGACACCTACATTATCCTGAGACCCGAAGAACTAGTTGGTGCCCGGCCACAATCGATGTCTGCCCTGTCAGGGAACACAACAGACTACTCCTGAGGGAGCAGGAGACCAATGGGATGCAGACCCCAAATTCTCATTAAAAGACCACACCTAATGGTATGATTGCGACTAGAGGAATCCCAGAGACAATGCTCCCCAGAACTTCTGATGGCACAGGACAGGAACCATCCCCGAAGACAAATCATCAGGCATGAAAAGGACTGGTCAGTGAGGGGGAGAGAGATACTGATGAAGAGTGAGCTAATTAAATCAGGTGGACACGGGAGAGTGTGTTCGCAACTCTTGACTGGAGGGGGGATGGGAAGATAGAGAGAGAGGGAAGATGGTAAAATTGGCACGAAACGAGAGACTGTAAGGGCTGACTCAATAGGGGGAGAGCAAGTGGGAGAAGGGAGTAAGATGTATGTAAACCTACATGTGACAGACTGATTGGAATGGTAAATGTTCACTTGAAGCTTAATAAAAATTAAAAAAAAAAAAGAATCAGTTGGATCCCCTGGTTTCCTCCTCTACTTTGTGCAGCTACAGGACCTTCTCCATCTCCAGCAAAAGATTAAGGTACCAATGGAACAGAATTGAGAACCCAGATATAAATCCATCCACATATGAGCAGCTGATATTTGACAAAGGCCCAGTGTCAGTTAATTGGGGAAAAGACAGTCTTTTTAACAAATGGTGCTGGCATAACTGGATATCCATTTGCAAAAAAATGAAACAGGACCCATACCTCACACCATTCACAAAAACTAACTCCAAGTGGATCAAAGACCTAAACATAAAGACTAAAACGGGGAAAAAAAAATAGGGACAACGTTAGGAGCCCTTATACAAGGCATAAACAGAATACAAGACATTACTGAAAATGACGAAGAGAAACCAGGTAACTGGGAGCTCCTAAAAAATCAAACACCTATGCTCATCTAAAGACTTCATCAAAAGAATAAAAAGACCACCTACAGACTGGGAAAGAATTTTCAGCTATGGCATCTCTAACCAGCTCCTCATCTCTAAAATCTATGTGATTCTGTTAAAACTCAACCACAAAAAGACAAACAACCCAATCAAGAAGTGGGCAAAGGATATGAACACACACTTCACTAAAGAAGATATTCAGGTGGCTAACAGATAGATGAGAAAATGCTCTGGATCATTAGCCATTAGAGAAATGCAAATTAAAACTACGATGAGATTCTATCTCACTCCAACAAGGCTGGCATTAATCCAAAAAACACAAAATAATAAATGTTGGAGAGGCTGCGGAGAGATTGGAACTCTTATACACTGCTGGTGGGAATGTAAAATGGTGCAACCACTTTGGAAATCTATCTGGTGTTGTCTTAAACAGTTAGAAATAGAACTACCATACAACCCAGATATCCCACTCCTTGGAATGTACCCTAGAGAAATAAGAGCCTTTACACGAACAGATATATGCATACCCATGTTTATTGCAGCTCTGTTTACAATAGCAAAAAGCTGTAAGCAACCAAGGTGTCCATCAATAGATGAATGGTTAAATAAATTATGGTACATTCACACAATGGAATACTATGCATCGATAAAGAACGGTGACGAATCTGTGAAACATTTCATAACATGGAGGAACCTGGAAGGCATTATGCTGAGTGAAATTAGTCAGTTGCAAAAGGACCAATATTATATAAGACCACTATTATAAGAACTTTAGAAATAGTTTAAACTGAGAAGAACACATTCTTTTGTGGTTACGAGAGGGGGGAGGGAGGGAGGGTGGGAGAGGGTTATTTGCTGACTAGTTAGTAGATAAGAACTACTTTAGGTGAAGGGAAGGACAATACTCAATACACAGAAGGTCAGCTCAACTAGACTGGACCAAAAGCAAAGAAATTTCTGGTATAAACTGAATGCTTCGAAGATCAGTGGAGCAAGGGCGGGGGGTTGGGGACTATGGCTTAAGGGGACTTCTAAGTCAATTGGCATAATAAACTCTATTATGAAAAATTCTGCATCCCACTTTGAAGTGTGGCATCTGGGGTGTTAAATGCTAATAAGCGGCCATCTAAGATGCATCAATTGGTCTTGACCCATCTGGATCAAAGGAGAATGAAGAACACCAAGGTCACATGATAACTATGAGCCCGAGACAGAAAGGGCCACATGATCTCGAGACTTACATCATCCTGAGACCAGAAGAACTAGATGGTGCCCAGCCACAACTGATGACTGCCCTGACGGGGAGCACAACAGAGAACCCCTGAGGGAGCAGGAGAACAGTGGGATGCAGACCCCAAATTCTCATAAAAAGACCAGACTTAATGGTCTGACTGAGGCTAGAAGAATCCCGGCAGTCATGGTCCCCAAACCTTCTGTTGGCCCAAGACAGGAACCATTCCCGAAGACAACTCATCAGACCCGGAAGGGACTGGACAATGGGTTGGAGAGAGATGCTGATGAAGAGTGAGCTACTTGTATCAGGTGGACACTTGAGAGTGTGATGGCATCTCCTGTCTGGAGGGGAGATGGGTGGGTAGAGAGGGTTAGAAAGTGGCAAAATGGTCACGAAAGGAGAGACTGGAAGAAAGGAGCGGGCTGACTCATTAGGGGGAGAGTAAATGGGAGTATGTAGTAAGGCGTATATAAGCTTATATGTGACAGACTGACTTGATTTGTAACTTTCAGTTAAAGCACAATAAAAATTATTTAAAAAAAAAGATTAAGGTACCTAGTTCCCAGTTGTGAGGAGGTTACTGAACTTAAAGAAGTATTTAAGCAAAAGTTCATGTTCTGAGTATTGAGATTTCCCAGCTTTCTTCCCATACTGTTTTCGTAGAATGCTTGTTAGCAGCTTTATGCTTTCTAGGAAGGAGATTTATAATGTGTTCTCTGGGAATCTGAACAGCACAATAAGAAGATCCAAGGATAACGATGTCAGGTTTTTTTTATTGAAATGACCCAGTAGATTATTTTACAGCCAACAATTGATGAGTCCCATTCATGTACATAGCTTCTTTTTAGTGTAACACTCATAAATATGAACAGATAAGAAAGGATCACAAGATATTTAACAAAACAGAGAGCAAGGCATGTAAGAGAAAAAGAAAAGTAACTTGGTAGAGACACAATGTGAGGGTAGAAAAGTTAGTATATTGCATCTATTAATAATAACAGGATGCTAAAAATGAAAAAAATTATAAATATCATAGGAAAATTAAAAAATTTCATAGAAGAGGTGAAAATAAAGATGAAGAACTTCTGAAGAAAGGAGAACAAAAGGACAACAAGAGAAAGTTCTGGTCAATATGATACCTTAGATACACATACTGTAATGACCTCGTGACAACAAAGACCCTAGAAACTAGATAAAATAGACACAAAAAATGGTCTGGAATCCCAGAACATCAAACAGAGTTGAAGAAAATGAGAACTGGTTGGAAGGAAAGACACAATGAGCGCAGAAGGAAAACAGATTCGTGGATTGACCACATCCCGCCTGCCAGCACTGAGCACCATGGTCATTTTTGGATGGCAGTGAGCAACAACGTGGAATGAGAAACCCAGGAAAGTAACCACAAACAGAGCACAGCTGTTAGCAGAGATGACAAGGTGGGACAGATACAGCCAGGGACAGGTACCCCGGAGGAAGAAGCACTGGAGTGGTCTAGCTTTGAAACCAGGAATCTACAGGGACGTGCTTCTGAAGCAAACGAAACAGACTGAGTCATCTGAGCGTTAGAGGAGGAGACAGTGTAGACAGGGAGTGCACAGTTGAGGAGGAGTAAAGGGGAGAAACAGAGGGGCAGGTGAGTGTTCCAGCACCTCTGGTGAGTGCAGGGAGGGAGGGAGCTAGTATTAGTGCAGGATTACTTGTCAGTGGAGGCACCCAGCCATTCCTGTGTGAGCCACCCAGTGAAAACTCAACCCATGGAATAAAAATTAGAGCCCCCAACCCAGAACCGGCCCTGTGCAAACAGTAACCCCTCCTGCCATCTGCATTAGCTTATTCCATGTAGCCAAGGTGTAGGAAGCCAATGGATGCAAGCACAGTCCCGCCCACCACTCAACAGAAAGTACAGGGGGTCCACCCTGATGGACAAGCCCAGCCACACCCTTCACCCACTCCCGGAGGTGCAGACTACTTGTACTGGAGTTTCTAAGCCCAGCCACACCCACCATTCCCTCTCTGAGATGTAGAAGACCTCAGCTGATGCAGGCAAGTCCAACCACAGATGCTACCCCTCCTTGCGGAGAAGGGAGGCTACACGGAAGGGTGCAATCCTGGCAGTGCCAACCAACCCCTAGCTGAGATGTAGGAGGTCCACGCTGATGTGTGCAAGCCCAGCCACTCCAGTCAACCCTGCCCTGAGGTACAGGAGGCCCACGCTGAAGGATAGAAGCCTGGCCATGCCCACCACCTCCTTCCTGAAGTACAAGTCGTATGAACTTGTGTGCATGAACATGGGCTTACCCACCACCCTCTCCCTGAAGCACAAATGACACACGCTTCCATGCCAAAGCCTGGCCCACCCACCTGGTAATCACTGACGTGTGCACCCTTACCTTGGCCACCCAGCAACTGGTGGTGTGCACACAAAGTGCCCAATCCAGTGGCTGGTGAGAATGCTCTCTGCATGCACACCACAGTGACTGGCTGGACAGAAACATCACCTCACCAGCAATACCAGCCACATCCTGACATTTGCACTATAAGCAAGAGATCATAGTGCCCACATGCAATGTCTGACTGGCTGCAACATCACAAATCTCACGCTTAAACAGTTCTAGTAAGCCATCTGCATTTGCACTGAACAGCAGGCCTATCCATCCATTTGGGTAGCACTCCCTCACAGTGGTTACAGTGATGTCCTGACTTGATCTCCAGAGAACACAGTAATTGCTAGCACCAACCTGGAAGGACTCCACTGTCCTACAAGGGGTGTGGAGGGACACTGACTACTCAACATCTGTCACCCCATATTGGGGAAAGAACCTGCTCTCCCACCTCCACTCAATCCAGTAAGGGAAGACATATGAGCCTAACTGCAGAGGACCTACATGTGGGTGAGATCTACCACCCCCACTTGTGAGAGGAAATCATGCCCAGCCAACAGAAACAACCAAAGCCACACACAGACCAGAACCACAAAACAACAACAATTAAACTAATACAAAGGAAGAAAGACATTTTGAAGAGAGAGAGAAGAAACAAGCTCCAGATACAAATTTTAAAAAAAAAAGCACAAAACAAATATACATATAATCAATAAAGAAATATACCAATAAATAAGTTAATACCTAATGCCTCGGAGGCAGCAGACAATAACAAATCATATGAACAAACAGGATAAGATACCTCAAACAAATGAGCAAAATAAAGGGGCATTAAACCTTCCTGAGGAAGAAATGGTAATAGAACTACCTGATAAGAAATTCAAAAGACATGTATATAGGATCCTCACAGATATCAAAGAAAACACAGACAAAACCCTAGAAGAATTCAGCAGAACAATACAAGAAAAAAATAGACAATTAGAAACCATTCAAAAACATCAATTAAAAATCCAGAAGATTGACAATAAAATATGAAAAGTAGATAAATCAATGGAAAGGCATAGAAGTAGAATTGAAGCAGTGGGGGAAAGAATCAGTGAAATAGAGGACAAATTCATTGATACTGATCTGTTTGAGGAAAAATCAGAAAAAAAGAATAAAGAAAAATGAAGAACACCTAAGAGTTATGTGGGACATCATCAAGGAGAAAAATTCACATGTAATTGGAATTCCAGAAGGAGGAGAGAAAAAAAGCACAGAGAATTTTGAAAGACTTATTGACAGAAAGCTTCCCTAATATTACGAAAGACAAGAATGCTTTCATCTGAGAAGCTCAGCGAACCCCATACAGGATGGATCCCAAAAGAAAGTCACCAAGACATTTCATAACCAAACTTTCGAAAATCAAAGACAAAGAAATCATTCTGAGAGCAGCTCACGAAAAATAAAATATCACCTACAAAGAGGCACCAGTGCCAATTACTTTGCAGAAACCGTGCAGGCAAGAAGGCAGTAGATGACATATATAAAGCACTGAAAGAAAAGAGTTGCCAACCAAGAATCATATATCCAGCAAAACTGTCCTTCAAATAAGATGGTGAAACTAGGGCATTTCCAGATAAACGTAAATTAAGGGAATTTGGAAAAACCAGACCAAAGTATCAGAAATATTGAAGGGAGTCCTTTGAACAAAGTACCAGTAACATCAGAGAACAACATGAGATTAAGACACACAACAGCATCACCAGGATACCAACCCAAACAAATAATTCTGGAATGTAAAATAAAACTGCAAAACGGAAAACAGGGAACCAGAGATGTAAATCTGTAAATGATGACAACCTCAAAACAAAAAGGGGAAATAAATAGTGTAGTTATAGAATTTCTATATGAAGAGGAAATCAAGGCAATATCAAGATATAGCAGACTGTTTAAAACTTAGGAAGAGAAAGAGAAGTTTCAGAGTAACTATATAGAAAATTAGTAAATCTATTCACCAAAATAAAGAAGAAGAAAATCAAAAAGACTCAGCAAGCATAAAATCAACAACAATGAAGGAATCGAAAAGAAAATTCATAAAAAACTCCATACAGAAAATTAAGGGGAACAAGAAACATTCACACTACAATCAAAAGCATAACAAAATGGCACCAGTAAATTCATACTTACTGATAATCACACTTAATGTAAATTGTTTAAATGCACAAGTCAAGAGAAAGAGAGTGGCAGAATGGATTAAAAAAGAAAAAGATCCATCAATATGTTGTCTACAAGAGACACACTTCAAAAACAAAGACATAAATAGGTTAAAAATCAAAGTTTGGAAAAAATATACCATGCAAGCAGTAACAAAAAGACAGCAGCAGTGGCAATAATAATCTCTGACAAAATAGACTTTAAGTTAAAATCCATTATTAGAGACAAAGAATGGCATTATATAGTGATTAAAGGATCTGTTCACCAGGAGGCCTTAACCATAATAAATATTTACACACCCAACAACAGAGCTCCAAAATGCATAAAACAAACTCAAACAGTATTGAAAAGAGATAGTACCCGTTGTCATTGCCGTTGAGTCAATTTTGACTCATGGCACCCCTACAGGACAGAGTAGAAATGCCCCAGGGGGTTTCCAAGGAGCACCTGGTGGATTTGAACTGTTGACCTTTTGGTTAGTAGCCATAGCTCTTAAACACTACACCACCAGGGTTTCCAATAATAGTAGGAGACTTTAACACACTATTTTCAATGATGGACAGAACAACTAGAAAGAAACTCAATAAAGACACAGATGATATAAATAACGCAATCAATCAACTAGACCTCATAGACATATACAAACATACCACCCAATGGCAGTACGGTACACATTCTTCTGCAATGCACATGGATTATTTTACAGAATAGACCATATATTAGGCCACAAAGTGAGCCTCAATAAATTCAAATACATTGAAATAATACAAAATATCATCTCTGATGATAATGCCATAAAGCTAGAAATCAATAACAGAAAGAACAAGGAAAAAAAATACACGGAAACTGAGTAAACACCTTATTTAAAGCCTATTGGGTAATAGAAAAAATTAAACATGAAATTAAAAAATTCTTAGAACCAAATGAGAATGAAAGCAGACATACCTAAACCTTTGGGACCCAATAAAAGCCATACTCAGAGAGGAATTTATAGCAATAAATGCCCACATCAAAAGAGAGGAAAAGGCCAAAATCAAGAGCTTATCCCTATAACTAAAAGGCATAAAAAAGGAGCTGCAAAAAAAGTTCACAGTCATCAGAAAAAGGAAATTATAAAAATCAGAGCAGAAATAAATGAAATAGAAAACAGAAAAGCAAATAGAATCAACAAGACTAGAAGCTGTTTTTATGAATCAATAAAATTGACAAACCATTTTGGCCAAACTGATAAAAGAAAAAAATGAGATGTAAATAACCAAAATTAGAAATGAGATGGGTGACATTATAACAGAACCCGCTGAGATTAAAAGGCTCATAACAGATTATGAAAAATTGTACTAAAAAATTTGAAAATCTAGCAGAAATGGACATATTTCTAGAAACATATTACATACCTAAACTTACACAAATAAAAGTAAAAGCTTTGAACCGACCCATAACAAAAGGAGCAATTAGAGATATCATAAATAAATTCCCAAAAACAACAACAACAACAACAAAAAAACCTTGGCCCAGACAGCTTCACTGGAAAATTCTACCAAACATTCAGAGAAGAGTTGACACCAATTCTATTCAAACTATTCCAGAACATAGAAAAGGAAGGAATACTCCCTAATTCATTCTATGAAGCCAGCATAACCGTGATACCAAAACCAGGCAAAGACATCACTAAAAAAGAAAATTACAGACCAACATCCCTTATGAATATAGGCACGTCCCCTTGCTCTGTTTGAATGATTGCCTCTTGGTTTATATACAGGTTCCTTAGGAGCACAACTAAGTGTTTTGGAATCCCCGTTCTTCGTAATGCTGTCGTAATTTGTCATGATCCACACATTTGAATGCCTTTGCATAGTCAGCAAAACACAGGTAAACCTCTTTCTGGTATTCTCTGCTTTCAGCCAAGATCAATCTGAGATAAGCAATGATATCCCTCATTCCACGTCCTCCTCTGAATCCAGCTTGAATTTTTGGCAGTTTGCTGTTGATGTACTGCTGAAGCCACTTTTGAATGATATCCAGCAAAAGCTTAATTGCATGTGATATTAATGATATTGTTTGATAACTTCCTCATTCTGTTGGATCGCTTTCTGTGGAATGGACACAAATACGATTGGCCAGGTGCCTGGCTGTCTTCCAAATTTCTTGGCATAGATGAGTGAGCACTTCCAGGGCTGCTGCATCAGTTTGTTGAAACATCTCAATTCCTGTTTCAAAAGGTACTCCAGGTATTTGTCAATTCGTGGAGTCTTGTTTTTCTCCAATACCTTCAGTGCATCTTGGACTTCTTCCTTCAGTACCAATAGTTCTTGATCGTTTGCTACCGCCTGAAATGGTTGAACTTCAATCAATCCTTTTTGGTACAGTGACACAGTGTATTTCTTCCATTTTCTTTTGTTGCTTCTTGTGTTGTTTAATATTTTCCTCCTAGAATCCTTCGTATTGCAACCAATATTCACAACAAATATTTGAAATATGTGAAAATATGTTCACGACCATTAGCCATTAGAGAGACATAAATCAAAACTACAATGAGATACCATTTCACCCCTGCAAAAATGGTACTGATTAAAAAAAGCAGAAAAGAACAAATGCTGGTGAGGTTGTGGGGAGATTGAAACTCTTATGCATTGCTGGTGGGAGTGTAAAATGGTACAACCACTATGGAAAACAGTATGGGACTTCCTTAAAAAGCTAGAAATAGAAAAAACTTATGATACGGCAATCCCACTCCTAGGCATATATCCTAGAGGTATAAAAGCAGTGAAATGAATAGACATATGCACACCTATGTTCATTGCAGCATTATGTACAAAAGCAAAAATATGGTGTCATGGATTGAATTATGTCCCCCCCGAAAAATGTGTGTATCAGTTTGGCTGGGCCATGATCCCTGGTATTGTGTGATATTGCTTGCCTCTATGATGTTAATGAAGGAGGATGGGCAGCGGTTGTGTTAGCGAGGCAGAACTCAAACTATGAGATTGAATTATGTCTTGAGGTGAGAATCTCTTGAGATATAAAAGAAAGAAGTGAGCAGAGAGTTGGGGGGCCTCATGTCACCAAGAAAGCAGTGCTGGAAGCAGAGTATGTCCTTTGGACCCAGGGCCACTGTGTAGAGAAGCTCCTAGTCTGGGGGAGGATTGATGAGAAAGCTGACAGAGAAAGAAAGCCTTTCCCTGGAGTTGACACCCTGAATTGGACTTTTAGCCTACTTTACTGTGAGAAAATGAACTTCTCTTTGTTAAAGCCATCCACTTGAGGTATTTCTGTTATAGCAGCACGAGATAACTAAGACAGGTGGAAGCAACCTAAGTACCCATCAACAGATAATGAATAGGCAAATCGTGGTACATACGTACAGTGGAATACTACACAACTATAAAGAATAATGATGAGTCCACAAAACGTAACATGAGTGACACTAAAGGATATTATGCTAAGAGAAATAAGTCAATCACATAAGGACAAATATTGTATGGTCTCACTTTTATAGAAAGTCAAGAATAGGTATACACACAGAAAGCAACTTTTTTGATGGTTACCAAGGATGGGAGAAGGAGGGAGAATCACTTTCTAGATAGAATACACTTTTTTTTTGTGGTGATGGGAAAGGCAATACCCAATATGGGTGAAGTCTGCACAACTTGTCCAAGATAAATGAAGACACTAAGAAGTATGCAAGAAAAAGGGACAATTTCAGTAAATACTGTAACATGCAGTTTTGCAACAACAATAACAACCCCCCCAAAAAAATGTGTGTGGTTACATAGGTAGACATATATGCATATATATGCCTAGGAAGGCAAATGTGAGTATATGAGTGTGCATGTACAGATGTACCAGTAGTCATATGTATATAAATGTTTATGTGTACCGCATATATATTCATATATATATATAGTAAACCACATAGGGGACCATGGTGTTTTCAATTGCCTCGTATGCATGTGAAAGCTGGACAGTGAATAAGGATGACTGAAGATGAATTGATGCCTTTGAATTGTGGTGTTGGAGGAGAATATTGAATACACCATGGACTGCCAAAAGAACAAACAGATCTGTCTTGGAAGAAGTACAACCAGAACGGTCCTTAGAAGCAAGGATGGCGAGACTACATCTCACACACTTTGAACATGTTGTCAGGAGGGATCGGTCCCTAGAAAAAGACATCATGCTTGGTAAAGTAGAGGATCAGCAAGAAAGAGGAAGACCCTCGATGAGATGGATTGACACAGTGTCTGGAAAAATGGGCTTAAGCATAGGAACAATTGTGAGGATGGCGCAGGACAGGATAGTGTTTCATTCTGTTGTATGTAGGGTAGCTATGAGTCAGAACCGACTCCTAACAACAACACCTAACAACAACAACAACCTAGAGGCACAGTTATGGATATTTCCTAGACATAACGAAGTACCTCACAGAATTGGTTTACTGGGTTTGAAGACTTGGGATCATAGTCTCATGGAACAACTCAGTCAATTGGCAGAACATAGTTCATGAAATGAATGTTCTATATCCTAGTTTGGTGAGTAGGGCCTGGGGTCTTACAAGCTTGCGAATGGCTATCTAAAATACAGCTATTGGTCTCCACTCATCTAGAAAAAATGAGAATGAAGGAAGCCAAAGATGTGAAGACAGCAGTACACAGGACTAATAACCCACATGAACCATGGCCTCATCTACCCTGAGACCAGAAACACTAGATGGTGCCCAGCTACCATTACCCACGTTTTGACCTGGGACACAATAGAAGGTCCCGGCTGGAAATGGAGAACAAAGGTAGAACTAAACTCAAATTCCTAAAAAAGGCCAGTCTTACTGGATTGATTGATAGAGACTAGAGGAACCTCTGAGACTATCCCCCTTTGAACTTGGAACTGAAGCCGCTCCGGATGATCACCTTTCAACAAATAATAGTTTGGCTTATAAAATAAAGAGTAACACCTGTGAATACTGTGCTCTCTTAAATAATCAACTATACGAGACCAAACGGTCAACATTTATCCAAAAACAGAGATAAAAAGGTAAGGAGGGGCAGGGAAGCTAGGTTAAAGGAAACAGAAAAAAAAAGGAATGGAAATAATGAGAATGTTGACACATTGTGAAAAACATAATCAATGTCATGGAACAAGTTGTACAAAAATTGTTAAATGGGACCCTAATATGCTATGTAAACTTTTACCTAAAACACAATAAAATATTTAAAAAAGGCAAAGAGATGGAATACATATGTACATACATATATATACCTAAAAACCTAGTGCCGTCGAGTCGATTCCGATTCATAGCGGCCCTATAGGACAGAGTAGAACTGTCCTCATAGAGTTTCCAAGGAGCACCTGGCAGATTCAAATTGCCAACCCTTTGGTTAGGAGCCGTAGCACTTAACCACTCCTCCGCCAGGGTTTCCTACATATATAGACATATGTAGACATATATGTAGACATACATATATACATAAAGAAAATGATCTAACTGGTACAGGAAATACAACATCAAAATCATAGATGTTCAAAAAGAGTGAATAGGAGAAATGGGAAGAAAAAAATCATAATTCAAGAAAATTTTTTAGAATTTAAGACGTAATTTCCAAAAGTATTATGCCCTACCAAGTAACCTGTTCCATGTAAGAAAATAGTCACAAAGTATTCATCATTGTGCGATTTCAGAATTGGTGTCTAAGAGCAGAACCTCAGTTTGTTGTTTAGCTTTCACTTTTTTTAAAGAAGCCTTTATGTGTTCCAATTTGTCAATTATTTTTTACGCTCTTTGGTGCCATGCTAAAAATACCTGTCTCACTGGAATTAAGCCCTGCTTTCTTCCTTCTGGAATTACTTGGTCTAAAATGTGAGACTGCATTCAACTTTGTATTTTTTTTTTTTTTGCAAAATAAATAGAAATATCTCACAGTATTTACTAATTCATTTTTGCTACTGTTTTTATTGTTTGAACTGAATATAAACAAAATAGAAAATACACTTAATATATTTTATGTAATATATTTAGTTTCTAGAATATTTCTTTTCTTCTATTTATGGTCTGTCAACTGTAATAACATTCATAGTCTCTGGGAAAGTAATCCTTTTTTAGCTTTCTTTTTTCAGAAATCTTCTGGCTAACATTTTCCCAAAATTAAAACCAACAAACAAAAAACTTACTGGATTTTCATTGCTATTAAATTTAAAATTGAATTTAGAGAGCATTGGCATCTTTATAACACTGAATTTTCCCTTTCATGAACTAGAATCTCTTTTCACTTTTCAAGATTTCTGTAATGTTATTCATATAATCATTCATATTTTTCTATAATCCTATACTGTATATTTTATGTTTTGTTTTTGCAATTATATGTGGGATCTTTTACTTGCTATATTACTAATTAATTATTTGGGGGGACATAGAGATGCTAGATAGATGTATTTGTGTGTGTGTGTACATCCACGTACAAATGCATGTGTTTTTTAATTATTTACCTTTTTGTACATTACATTCTTATTGTTTCTGAAGGTTCTTTATTTGTTTCTTCAGGATTTTCAAGGTACGTGGTCATATCAACAGTAATAATTTTGCCACTCCTTCTTATAACTCCAGAAACCCTGGTGGCGCAGTGGTTAATTGCTACGGCTGCTAACCAAAGGATCGGCAGTTCGAATCCACCAGGCGCTCCTTGGAAACTCTGTGGGGCAGTTCTACTCTGTCCTACAGGGTCCTATGAGTTGGAATCTACTCGACGGCACTGGGCTTGGTTTGGTTTGGTCTTATAACTCCTGGGCTTCAATCTCACTCAATTTGAAGATCTGCAAATAAATTTCATGTGCCTTCACTTGTTGCCACATGCCATTTCTGTCTCCTGAAAACTCTTCCCCGTCTTTTAATTGTTATTAATTCCTCTGTTTACAGCTTAGTTGTCACTTTCCAAGATTTTTTAAGACTTGGTCAGGTGATCTGTCTACGTATTCCTATGTCCCATACCTGTTGGTGCACTTGGACTATTGAAATTTTCTAACATCTTGCCTGTCTCCTCCTCTGCACTGTAAGCTACAGGAACTGTATCTTGTCCTCTGCTTTGTCATATGCTAAAACATATTAGGCTCTTAAATAATGTTTCTCCTTTTTTTTTTGATAAACCAATAAAACCTATTACAACAGCTTTAAGGAATGCTTATTGTAGGTTGGGCATCATCCACTGCTAAATATTACTTATTACATGTAATAGTGAAAACAAAATCATAAGCAGTATCCAGTATCTTCTAATTTAACAGATAAAGAAAATGAGGTTCAGAGAGATTAAGATCATTCAAGGTCACAGCTAGTGTGGTGAAGGTAGGTTTCAAATCCATGTCCAGAAGAGAAATAATGAGAAACCAAACATTATTGTCAATTGGGCTAGAGGTAAAAGGATAGATTTGAGAGATTTCAGAAGTAGAATTGGAAAACTTGATGATTAACTATCATCAATGCAGGAAAGGTAGAAGTCAAGGATGATCCTAAGTTTCTTGTTTTGGGAATTTGAGTTTCCAGCAGGAGAAGACAGGAGATTAAGAGTTGATTGAGAACCAAGGAATTCTGGCTTATACATCTTGAAT
Organism: Loxodonta africana; assembly: GCF_030014295.1. Taxonomy (NCBI): domain Eukaryota; kingdom Metazoa; phylum Chordata; class Mammalia; order Proboscidea; family Elephantidae; genus Loxodonta; species Loxodonta africana. The sequence continues at coordinate 42,306,751 of NC_087346.1, read as the reverse complement.
TTCAAGTGTCTTTGAGAATACCTAAGTAGAGCTCTCCAGAAGGCAGTTAATATATGGGTCTACTCCTCCACGAGGAAGTTAAGTCTTCACCATGAGCAGTTTAAAATGTTCCAAGCACTGAAACAAAGTTATTTAAAGTAATACTTAGGGAATAATAACACACATTTAAAGGTAAAAGATCTTGACTCGACACTGTCGAAAATGATAATAAACTAAAAAAAGTAAAATTATAATACGATGAAAGAATTCCGTTTGGGCAAGGGTTCAAAATCTAGGCTGAATAGAATAAGTCTGATACCTTGAAAGAATTAATAGGGTATAGGTGAAACAACAAAAAAGCCACTGAGCAGAGAAAATACATTCTGGAACATGAAAATTTATCTACCATAAAATAATAAAAGGCCAACTGACAGAAGTTTCAAAGCTCAGCCTTGAAAATTAGCTAAATGAGACAGGATATCATGAAGTTAACCCCTAATCAGGGAAAAGACTAGTAGGCTGCACCAGGTCTGGGGAACCCTGTGACAAAGGGGATATTTATACTGCCAAGTTCACAAACGGGTTTCCTCACAGTTTATTTACGTCAGATTGAGAATGTTAGGCAGAGATCCATTTTACCTTTTGGCTAGCTTTACTGGCCTGCTGCCTTCACACCTGCTTCTGGTGGCATGAAAATAAGGTAATATTGTCCACTGCTCACCTCAGGAACTCTCTGCTCTCCACCACCCCACCAGGAATTTTAGCAAATCAGATCATATTTTCCCACTGAGTTATGTTATTATAACTCTAGATATGCCTTGTTGTTATTGTTGTTGCTAGTTGCCATTAAGTTGGCCCGACTTGTGGAGATCCCATATACAATGGGATTGTGCTGGTGTGATCGTGTGTTTTCATTGGCTAATTTTCAGGAATAGGTAATCAGATTTTTCTTCCCAGTCTGTTGTCGTGGATTGAATTGTGTCCCCTCAAAAATACGTGTCAACTTGATTAGGCCATGATTCCTAGTATTCTGTGATTGTCCTCCATTTTGTGATTTCAATTTTATGTTAAGAAGGATTAGAGTGGGATTGTAACACCATACTCACCCAGGCCTCACCCCTGATCCTGATGTAAAGGGAGTTTCCCTGGTGTGTGGCCTGTACCACCTTTTATCTCTCAAGAGATAAAAAGGAAAGAGAAGCAAGCAGAGAGTCGGGGACCCCATACCACCAAGAAAGCAGCACCAGGAGCAGAGTGCGTCCTTTCGACATGGGGTCTCTGTGCCTGAGAAGCTCCTCAACCATGGGACGATTGAGGACAAGGGCCTTCCTCCAGGGCCGACAGAGAGAGGAAGCCTTCCCCTGGAGATGAAGCCTTGAATTTTGACTTTTAGCCTACTTTACTGTGAGGAAATAAATTTATTTTTGTTAAAGCCATCCACTTTTGGTATTTCCATTATGGCAGCGCTAGATGACTAAGAAATTTAACTACAGATCTTTCTGTGAAATTAGTGGAAATCAAAAGGACTATGAGTCTCTAAAAGACGAGCTTGTGGAGGTATTTCTCTACATTTTTTTTTTACTCTTTTTTTAATTTTTATTATCATTGCACACTACTGTAAAAAAAAAATCTACTATATTAAAATCCAGATCTATAATACAAAAGATTATTTAGAGAGTCGCGGCTTGTATTACAATAGTGTTCATCACCTTAAGAAAGTGTTAGTCTGCCACGGTTATCCTAGTGCACGAAAATGTATTCTTAAGCATGGGCCACTTGGAAGGTAAGAATTTGAAAGTTAAAACCTTGAATTCCAGTGAAAAGTGAATCTAGGTAATTAAAGAGTGTAGGCATTCAGTTGTAGAATTATCTCCTTCTATTAAAAAAAAAAAGACCTGGGTTTGATTCTAGGCTAATCCATCTCATATGAAGCCACTACCCATCTGTCAGTGGAGGAGTGTGTGTTTCTATAATGCTGAACAGATTTCAGCAAGCTGAGCTTCCAGACTAAGACAGACTAGGAAGAAAGACTGGGCAGTCTACTTCTGAAAGAAGTAGCCAGTGAAAATATTATGAATAGCAGTGGAACATTGTTCATGTAGTGCTAGATGAGCTTCTCAGGTTGGTAGGCACTCAAAATACGACCAGGGAAGAGCTGCCTCCTCAAAGTAGAGTCAACTTTGGTGATGTGGATGGAGGAAAGCTTTTGAGACCTTCATTTGCTGATGAGGTATGACTCAAAATGTGAAGAAACAGCTGCAAACATCTGTTAAAAATAGAAACTTGGAATGTGCTAAGTATGAATCTAGGAAAATTGGAAAATGCCCAAAATGATGCATTGCATAAACATCAATATTCTAGATATTAATGAGCTGCAGTGGATTGGTACTGGCCATTTTGAATCAGACACATGAGATCTACTATGCCAGGAATGACAACATGAAGAGGAATGACATTGCATTCATTGTCAGAAAGGACATTTCAAGATCTATCCTGAAGTACAATGCTGTCAGTGACAGAATAATATGCACATGCCTGCAAGGAAAACCAGATAATATGACTATTATTCAGATTTATGCATCAACCACTAAGGCCAAAAATGAAGAAATGGAAGATTTTTACCAGCCTCTACAGTCTGAAATCATCAAACATACAATCAAGATGCACTGATAATTACTGATGATCGGAACGTGAAAGTTGGAAATGAAGAGGAAGGAGCGGTAATTGGAAAATTTGCCCTTGGTGAGAGAAATGAAGCCAGAGCTCATATGATAGAACTTTGCAAGGCCAACGACTTTTTTTTTTTTTTTTTTTTATAATAACTTTTATTAAGCTTCAAGTGAACGTTTACAAATCCAATCAGTCTGTCACATATAAGTTTACATACATCTCACTCCCTACTCCCACTTACACTCCCCGTCTTGAGTCAGCCCTTTCAGTCTCTCCTTTCTTGACAATTTTGCCGGCTTCCCTCTCTATCTATCCTCCCATCCCCCCTCCAGACAAGAGTTGCCAACACAATCTCAAGTGTCCACCTGATATAATTAGCTCACTCTTCATCAGCATCTCTCTCCCACCCGCTGACCAGTCCCTTTCATTTCTGATGAGTTGTCTTCGGGGATGGTTCCTGTCCTGTGTCAAATGAAGGTCTGGGGAGCATGGCCGCCGGGATTCCTCCAGTCTCAGTCAGACCATTAAGTTTGGTCTTCTTATGAGAATTTGGGGTCTGCATCCCACTGATCTCCTGCTCCCTCAGGGGTCCTCTGCTGAGCTCCCTGTCAGGGCAGACATCGATTGTGGCCGGGCACCAACTAGTTCTTCTGGTCTCAGGATGATGTAGGTCTCTGGTTCATGTGGCCCTTTCTGTCTCTTGGGCTCTTAGTTGTCATGTGGGCTTGGTGTTCTTCATTTTCCTTTGCTCCAGGTGGGTTGAGACGAATTGCTGCATCTTAGATGGCTGCTTGTTAGCATTTAAGACCCCAGACGCCACATTTCAAAGTGGGATGCAGAATGATTTCATAATAGAATTATTTTGCCAATTGACTTAGAAGTCCCCGCAAACCATGCTCCCCAGACCCCCGCGCTTGCTCCGCTGACCTTTGAAGCATTCATTTGATCCCGGAAACTTCTTTGCTTTTGGTCCAGTCCAATTGAGCTGACCTTCCATGTATTGAGTGTTGTCTTTCCCTTCACCTAAAGCAGTTCTTATCTACTGATTAATCAATAAAAAAACCCTCTCCCACCCTCCCTCCCTCCCCCCCTCGTAACCACAAAAGTATGTGTTCTTTTCAGGTTTACTATTTCTCAAGATCTTATAATAGTGGTCTTATACAATATTTGTCCTTTTGCCTCTGACTAATTTCGCTCAGCATAATGCCTTCCAGGTTCCTCCACGTTATGAAATGTTTCACAGATTCGTCACTGTTCTTTATCGATGCGTAGTATTCCATTGTGTGAATATACCACAATTTATTTAACCATTCATCCGTTGATGGACACCTTGGTTGCTTCCAACTTTTTGCTATTGTAAACAGAGCTGCAATAAACATGGGTGTGCATATATCTGTTTGTATGAAGGCTCTTGTATCTCTAGGGTATATTCCTAGGAGTGGGATTTCTGGCTTGTATGGTAGTTCTATTTCTAACTGTTTAAGATAACGCCAGATAGATTTCCAAAGTGGTTGTACCATTTTACATTCCCACCAGCAGTGTATGAGAGTTCCAATCTCTCCGCAGCCTCTCCAACATTTATTATTTTGTGTTTTTTGGATTAATGCCAGCCTTGCTGGTGTGAGATGGAATCTCATCGTAGTTTTAATTTGTATTTCTCTAATGGCTAATGATCGAGAGCATTTTCTCATGTATCTGTTGGCTGCCTGAATATCTTCTTTAGAGAAATGTGTGTTCATATCCTTTGCCCACTTCTTGATTGGGTTGTTTGTCTTTTTGTGGTTGAGTTTTGACAGAATCATGTAGATTTTAGAGATCAGGCGCTGGTCGGAGATGTCATAGCTGAAAATTCTTTCCCAATCTGTAGGTGGTCTTTTTACTCTTTTGGTGAAGTCTTTAGATGAGCATAGGTGTTTGATTTTTAGGAGCTCCCAGTTATCGGGTTTCTCTTCATCATTTTTGGTAATGTTTTGTATTCTGTTTATACCTTGTATTAGGGCTCCTAGGGTTGTCCCAATTTTTTCTTCCATGATCTTTATCGTTTTAGTCTTTATGTTTAGGTCTTTGATCCACTTGGAGTTAGTTTTTGTGCATGGTGTGAGGTATGGGTCCTGTTTCATTTTTTTACAAATGGATATCCAGTTATGCCAGCACCATTTGTTAAAAAGGCTGTCTTTTCCCCAGTTAATTGACACTGGTCCTTTGTCAAATATCAGCTGCTCATACGTGGATGGATCTATGTCTGGGTTCTCAATTCTGTTCCATTGGTCTATGTGTCTGTTGTTGTACCAATACCAGGCTGTTTTGACTACTGTGGCTGTATAATAGGTTCTGAAGTCAGGTAAGGTGAGGCCTCCCACTTTCTTCTTCTTTTTCAGTAGTGCTTTGCTTATCCGGGGCTTCTTTCCCTTCCATATGAAATTGGTGATTTGTTTCTCTATCCCCTTAAAATATGACATTGGAATTTGGATCGGAAGTGCGTTAAATGTATAGATGGCTTTTGGTAGAACAGACATTTTTACTATGTTAAGTCTTCCTATCCATGAGCAAGGTATGTTTTTCCACTTAAGTATGTCCTTTTGAATTTCTTGTAGTAGAGCTTTGTAGTTTTCTTTGTATAGGTCTTTTACATCCTTGGTAAGATTTATTCCTAAGTATCTTATCTTCTTGGGGGCTACTGTGAATGGTATTGATTTGGTTATTTCCTCTTCGGTGTTCTTTTTGTTGATGTAGAGGAATCCAAGTGATTTTTGTATGTTTATTTTATACCCTGAGACTCTGCCAAACTCTTCTATTAGTTTCAGTAGTTTTCTGGAGGATTCCTTAGGGTTTTCTGTGTATATAATCATGTCATCTGCAAATAGTGATAACTTTACTTCTTCCTTGCCAATCCGGATACCTTTTATTTCTTTGTCTAGCCTGATTGCCCTGGCTAAGACTTCCAACACGATGTTGAATAAGAGTGGTGATAAAGGGCATCCTTGTCTGGTTCCCGTTCTCAGGGGAAATGCTTTCAGGTTCTCTCCATTTAGAGTGATATTGGCTGTTGGCTTTGCATAGATGCCCTTTATTATGTTGAGGAATTTTCCTTCAATTCCTATTTTAGTAAGAGTTTTTATCATGAATGGGTGTTGGACTTTGTCAAATGCCTTTTCTGCATCAATTGATAAGATCATGTGGTTTTTGTCTTTTGTTTTATTTATGTGATGGATTACATTAATGGTTTTTCTGATATTAAACCAGCCTTGCATACCTGGTATAAATCCCACTTGATCAGGGTGAATTATTTTTTTGATGTGTCGTTGGATTCTATTGGCTAGAATTTTGTTGAGGATTTTTGCATCAATGTTCATGAGGGATATAGGTCTATAATTTTCTTTTTTTGTAATGTCTTTACCTGGTTTTGGTATCAGGGAGATGGTGGCTTCATAGAATGAGTTGGGTAGTATTCCGTCATTGTCTATGCTTTGGAATACCTTTAGTAGTAGTGGTGTTAACTCTTCTCTGAAAATTTGGTAGAACTCTGCAGTGAAGCCGTCCGGGCCAGGACTTTTTTTTGTTGGGAGTTTTTTGATTACCGTTTCAATCTCTTTTTTTGTTATGGGTCTATTTAGTTGTTCTACTTCTGAATGTGTTAGTTTAGGTAGGTAGTGTTTTTCCAGGAATTCATCCATTTCTTCTAGGTTTTCAAATTTGTTAGAGTACAATTTTTCATAATAATCTGAAATGATTCTTTTAATTTCATTTGGCTCTGTTGTGATGTGGTCCTTCTCATTTCTTATTCGGGTTATTTGTTTCCTTTCCTGTATTTCTTTAGTCAGTCTAGCCAATGGTTTATCAATTTTGTTAATTTTTTCAAAGAACCAGCTTTTGGCTTTGTTAATTCTTTCGATTGTTTTTCTGTTCTCTAATTCATTTAGTTCAGCTCTAATTTTTATTATTTGTTTTCTTCTGGTGCCTGATGGATTCTTTTGTTGCTCAGTTTCTATTTGTTCAAGTTGTAGGGACAGTTCTCTGATTTTGGCTCTTTCTTCTTTTTGTATGTGTGCATTTATTGATATAAATTGGCCTCTGAGCACTGCTTTTGCTGTGTCCCAGAGGTTTTGATAGGAAGTATTTTCATTCTCGTTGCTTTCTATGAATTTCCTTATTCCCTCCTTGATGTCTTCTATAACCCAGTCTTTTTTCAGGAGGGTATTGTTCATTTTCCAAGTATTTGATTTCTTTTCCCTCGTTTTTCTGTTATTGATCTCTAGTTTTATTGCCTTGTGGTCTGAGAAGATGCTTTGTAATATTTCGATGTTTTGGACTCTGCAAAGGTTTGTTTTATGACCTAATATGTGGTCTATTCTAGAGAATGTTCCATGTGCGCTGGAAAAAAAAGTATATTTTGCAGCAGTTGGGTGGAGAGTTCTGTATAAGTCAATGAGGTCAAGTTGGTTGATTGTTGTAAGTAGGTCTTCCGTGTCTCTGTTGAGCTTCTTACTGGATGTCCTGTCCTTCTCCGAAAGTGGTGTGTTGAAGTCTCCTACTATAATTGTGGAGGTATCTATCTCGCTTTTCAGTTCTGTTAAAATTTGATTTATGTATCTTGCAGCCCTGTCATTGGGTGCGTAGATATTTAATACGGTTATGTCTTCCTGATCAATTGTCCCTTTTATCATTATATAGTGTCCTTCTTTATCCTTTGTGGTGGATTTAAGTCTAAAGTCTATTTTGTCAGAAATTAATATTGCTACTCCTCTTCTTTTTTGCTTATTGTTTGCTTGATATACTTTTTTCCATCCTTTGAGTTTTAGTTTGTTTGTGTCTCTAAGTCTAAGGTGTGTCTCTTGTAGGCAGCATATAGATGGATCGTGTTTCTTTATCCAGTCTGTGACTCTCTGTCTCTTTATTGGTGCATTTAGTCCATTTACATTCAGGGTAATTATAGATAAATAAGTTTTTAGTGCTGTCATTTTGATGCCTTTTTATGTGTGTTGTTGACAATTTCATTTTTCCACACACTTTTTTGTGCTGAGGCGTTTTTCTTAGTAAATTGTGAGACCCTCATTTTCATAGTGTTTGACTTTATGTTAGTTGAGTTGTTACGTTTTTCTTGGTTTTTGTCTTGAGTTATAGAGTTGTTATGCCTTTTTGTGGTTACCTCATTATATACCCCTATTTTTCTAAGTAAAAACCTAACTTGTGTTGTTCTATATCGCCTTGTATCACTCTCCATATGGCAGTTCAATGCCTCCTGTATTTAGTCCCTCTTTTTGATTATTGTGATCTTTTACCTATTGACTTCCATGATTCCCTGTTATGTGTATTTTTTTTTAATTAATCTTAATTTGTTTGTTTTTGTGATTTCCCTATTTGAGTTGATATCAGGACGTTCTGTTTTGTGACCTTGTGTTGTGCTGATATCTGATATTATTGGTTCTGTGACCAAACAATATCCTTTAGTATTTCTTGTAGCTTTGGTTTGGTTTTTGCAAATTCTCTAAACTTGTGTTTGTCTGTAAATATCTTAATTTCGCCTTCATATTTCAGAGAGAGTTTTGCTGGATATATGATCCTTGGTTGGCAGTTTTTCTCCTTCAGTGTTCTGTATATGTCGTCCCACTCCCTTCTTGCCTGCATGGTTTCTGCTGAGTAGTCAGAACATATTCTTATTGATTCTCCCTTGAAGGAAACCTTTCTTTTCTCCCTGGCTGCTTTTAAAATTTTCTGTTTATCTTTGGTTTTGGTGAGTTTGATGATAATATGTCTTGGTGTTTTTCTTTTTGGATCAATCTTAAATGGGGTTCGATGAGCATCTTGGATAGATATCCTTTCGTCTTTCATGATGTCAGGGAAGTTTTCTGTCAGAAGTTCTTCAACTATTTTCTCTGTGTTTTCTGTCCCCCCTCCCTGTTCTGGGACTCCAATCATCCGCAGGTTATCCTTCTTGATAGAGTCCCACATAATTCTTAGGGTTTCTTCATTTTTTTTAATTCTTTTATCTGATTTTTTTTCAGCTATGTTGGTGTTGATTCCCTGGTCCTCCAGATGTCCCAGTCTGCATTCTAATTGCTCGAGTCTGCTCCTCTGACTTCCTAGTGTGTTGTCTAATTCTGTTATTTTATTGTTAATCTTTTGGATTTCTACATGTTGTCTCTCTATGGATTCTTGCAACTTATTAATTTTTCCAGTATGTTCTTGAATAATCTTTTTGAGTTCTTCAACAGTTTTATCAGTGTGTTCCTTGGCTTTTTCTGCAGATATCCTAATTTCATTTGTGATATCATTAAGCATTCTGTAAATTAGTTTTTTATATTCTGTATCTGATAATTCCAAAATTGTATCTTCATTTGGGAAAGATTTTGATTCTTTTGTTTGGGGGGTTGGAGAAGCTGTCATGGTCTGCTTCTTTAAGTGGTTTGATATGGATTGTTGTCTCCGAGCCATCACTGGGAAACTAGTTTTTCCAGAAAATCCGCTAAAAAAAAACTGCAGTCAGATCCCTATCAGAGTTCTCCCTCTGGCTCAGGCTATTCAGATGTTAATGAAGCCGCCTGGGGAGGGTGGGGGAGGGAACAGAGAGATAGGAGAGTAGCACCTCAGAATATAGCCAGAGTTGCTTGTCTTGCTTGGATTGACTGTTATATCTGAGATTCCCGCGGGCACGTCGCCTATGTGTGCTGGCTGTGTGGAGATTGCCCCCAGGGGGTCTGGCCCGCTGGAGTCACGGTCAGATCCTCCGCTTCCAGCCCCACGCCCAGCGTCAAGGCTCCCCTACTGGGACGGTGCACTCTCAACTCCAAAATCAGTCGCTGCCTCCCGGGGACTTCTCGTCCCTCCAGCCGCGTGGCCGTGCCGCCCCCGTGAACCAGGTGGGCCCCCTCCCGGGGTTAGTTCAGATGGGTGGAGTAGCTCCCCGTGCTTGTGCCGCGACCAAGTGTCCCGGCTGGAACGCTGTTCTCCCCACTCCAATACCAGTCGCTGCCTCCCGGGGACTTCTCCTACCGGCTGCGTCCCACGCCGCCCGCGCGACCCGGCTGGTCCCCTTCCCGGGGTTAGTTCAGGGGGTGGAGCAACTCTCCGTGTTTATGGCGTACCTGCGAGCAGTCCAAATCCCTGCGGGACGGTTCCCCGGCTCGGATGCTGCTCTTTCTGCTCCAAGATCAGTCACTGCCTCCCGGGGACTTCTCCTACCGGCTGCGTCCCACGCCGCCCGTGGAACCGGCTGGTCCCCCTCCCGCGGTTAGTTCAGGGGGGTGGAGCAGGTCTCTGTGCTTGTGCCGTACCTGACTGGTACGCTGGCTCCAGGCTCTGGAAACTATCGCTGCTTCCCTGTATTAGTTCGTTCTCCGTCCCTAAATCTGTGTTTGTTGTTCAGGGTTCGTAGATTGTTATGTATGTTGGCCAACGACTTTTTAATTGTAAATACTTTTTTTCAACGACATAAACGGTAACTACACACGTGGACCTCGCCAGATAGAGTACACGGGAATCAAAAATTGATTACATCTGTAGAAAGAGAAGATGGAAAAGCTCAATATCATTTGTCAGGATAAGGCCTGAGGCCGACTGTGAGACAGACCATCAATTGCTCATATTCAAGTTCAAGTTGAAGCTGAAGAAAATTAGAACAAGTCCGTGAGGGCCAAATTACAACTTTGAGTGTATATTTCACCTGAATTTAGAGACCATCTCAAGAATAGATTAGGCTCATTGAACACTAATGACTGAAGACCAGATGAGTTGTGGAATCACACCAAGGATATCATATATGAAGAAAGCAAGAGGTCGTTAAAAAGACAAGAAAGAAAGAAAGAAAAGAACAAAATGGATGTCAGAAGAGATTCTGAAAGTTGCTTTTGAACATAGAGTAGCTAAAACAAAAGCAAAAGGAAGGAATGAAGGCATGAAAGAACTGAAGAGAAGGTTTCAAAGGGTGGCTTTAGAAGACAAAGTAAAGTACTAATGTGTTAAAATGAAATGCGCAAAGACCTAAAATTAGAAAACTAAAAGGGAAGAACACACTTGGCATTTCTCCGGCTGAAAGAACTGAAGAGAAAATTCTAGCCTCATGGCCCAACATTAAAGGATTCTACGGGGAAAATATTAAACAGCACGGGAAGCATCAAAAGAAGATGAAAGGATTACACAGAGTCACTGTACCAAAAAGAATAGGTCGACGTTAAACCACTTCAGGAGGTAGTATATGATTAAGAACTGATAGTACTGAAGAAAGAAGTCCAAGCTGCACTGGAGGCATTGGCAAAAAACAAGGCTCCAGGGATTGATGGAATACCAGTTGAGATATTTCAACAAAATGAGTGTAGCACTGGACTTGCTCACTTGTTTATGCCAAGAAATTTGGAGGACAGATACCTGGCCAACCTATTGGAAAAGATCCATATTTGTGCCCTTTCCAAAGAAAGGTGATCCAATAGAATGTGAAATTACCGAACAATATAATTGATATCACACACAAGTAAAATTTTGCTGAAGATTATTCAAAAGTGGTTGCAGCAGTGCATTGACAGGGAACTGCCAGAAATTCAAGCTGGATTCAGAAAAGGACAGGGAATATCACTGATGATGTCAGATGAATCTTGGCTGAAAGCAGACAATACCAGGAAGAGGTTTACCTGTTTTATTGACTATGCAAAGGCATTCAACTGTGTGGATCATAACAAATTATGGACAATATTGTGAAGAATGGGAATTCCAGGACACTTAATTGTGTTCATGTGCAACCTGTACTTAGACTAAAAGGCAATCATTCAAACAAAACAAGGGGATACTGTGTGGTTTAAAATCAGGAAAACTGTGTGTGTCAGGGTTGTATTCTTTCACCATACTTATTCAGTCTGTATGCTGAGCAAATAAGAGAACTTAGACCATATGAAGAAGAATGAGGCATCAGGATTGGAGGAAGGCTTGTCAAAGACCTGTGATAAGCTGATCACACAACTTTGCTTGCTGAAAGTAAAGAGGACTTGAAGCACTTATTGATGGAGATCAAAGACTACAGCCTTCAGTATGGATTACACCTCAACATAAAGAAAGCAAAAGTCCTTACAACAGCACCAATACTCAGCATCACAATAAACGGAGGAAAGATTGAAGTTGTCAAGGATCTCATTTTACTTGGATCCACAATCAATGCCCATGAAAGCAGCAGTCAAGAAACCAAATGATGCACTGCATTGGGCAAATCTGAAGCAAAAGACCTTTTTAAACGGTTAAAAAGCAAAGGTGTCACTTTCAGGACAAAGGTACGTTTGACCCAAGCCATGGTATTTTCAGCTGCCTTATATGCATGAGAAAACTGGACAATAAATAAGGAAGAGCTAATTGGCGAAGAATAGTGAATACGCCACGAACTACCAGAAGAACAAACAAATCTGTGTTGGAAGAAGTACAGCCAGAATGTTCCTTAGAAATAAGGATGGAAAAATAAATAAATGAGGATGGCAAGACTTTATCTCACTTTGGACATGTTATTAGGAGGCACCAGTTCCTGGAGAAGGACATCAGGCTTGGTACAGTAGATGGTCATTGAAAAAGAAGACCTTTAATGAGATGAATTAACACAGTGACTGCAACAATGGGCTCAAGTGTGACAGCAATGGTGAGGAAGGTATAGGACTGGGCAGTGTTTTGTTCTGTTGTATATGGGGTTGCTGTGAGTGTGAACTGTGTCAGTGGCACCTAACAATAACAACAACAACAATTACTCTCAGAGATGTTTAAGCAGACTACGCAAATGAAAAGATACATAGTACAGAACTGGTACAACAAGCCATCTTGGAAAAGTGTACATTTGTCCAAATATCTTGAAGAGTGGCATTAAAACTAACCTTGATGAAAATATTACAAAGACATAAATTGACAAAATATAGCTTTTCTACTGAGCAAGTTAGTAGTTTATTAGCAGAGAGGAAAGGCGCTACAGAAGATTCTGCTAAAGCTCACCTCTCCTAGCTTTTATGTGACATTAAAGTGTCTTCTGAATATATAAACTGTTCCTGTATTTTTACACCTACTATTTCAGTTTAGGGTTATGTGAAATAATCCCTTCTACAATGTATTGCTCAGTAAATGTTGGTGTCTTCCTCTGCAAAATGTGCAGATTAAATCATCTTGAAGTTCCCTTTCAGGTCTCTAAAGAGAACATTGAAATTACTGGGGGTGGGCGGAGAAAGTAAGAAAGAGGGAGACGAGGCCTGTGGTTCCCTTTATCTGGATCCTGCCCAAAGTGCTCTTTATGAGGATGGCTGTCAGAAGTTCTCTATTACTGTGGCGAAGTCTGCGTCTTAAAGAGTGGCTCTTGTAATGAATTCATACACTAAGCACGATGGGTACCTCACCATTTCTAACATTAACTGAATGAAACTTAAAAAAAGCTTTAAAAGACATACATAGTAATTTTACAAAGAAGAACTAAGGACACCTACCCAATGAGTCATAGTTGTATGTTTTCAGTATGTGATGCTAATAATTTTTTTAAAAAAATGATGTACAATTAAGAGGGGAAACAACCCACCAAGGTGGCTAGAATATGTGGCCATCTCTCAAAATTCACAGATAATACTTTTTAAAAACTAATTGTCTTTCTGGTGGCTAAGCTTTAATACAAGAATCAAGAAATTAAAATTAGTGATAGTTCTTGAGGCATTCATTCATTTTATTTACTTTTATCCATCTCAATTCTACAAACCAGATTCTTCAGGTTTTTTTTTCTTCAATTCATCATTTAGTGTTACGCAATTATTAGGTAAAAATAAGAGATGCTATATTATTAATTTAATCTCATTGAGCATATGTATTGAAAGTGATTTTAAAACATTTTGAAATATCTAGATCATTTCATGTTTCTATAAATAAGCCTGATTTTAAGTCCCAATATATTAAAATGCCCTGAAAATATGTTAATTCATATTAAATACCATTCAATACTATGATTTAAAAAAGAAAACTAAATTCCCACAGGAGGTAGATTAATTATAAATACATCATATATAGTGGATATTCTTTGGAGCACTATCATTTCTGACACAGGCCACCCACAAGACACACTTTCTCACCCTGGGCACCCAGAGATAAGGCAGATTTTACAATTTAAAAGGCACTGTCCTTGTTTGCTAATTTGCTGGGATGACTCACAGAACTCACAGTTGATATTATGCTGACAACTACCAGTTTTACTGTAGTATAAGGGTGTAAATCAGAATCCTCATAAGGAAAGGACACATAAGTGAGTACAAGGAAGCTTCCCAATGTGGAGCTTCTGTGTCGTGTCTCAGAGAATCAAGAGAGATCAAGCACAGGAATTTCTTTGCCTACCAGGAAGCTCTCTGAGCCTTCATCTTCTGGGAGTTTATTTTCTAGTCCTGCATGATAGGCTAAATCCTTTACCCCCCTTCCCCCCAAACACACACAGAGAATAGGGGAGAACAGGAGAGTTTTGATAAATAGCAGAAATGACTGCCAAAGGTGAGCTACATCTCTATTCAGGCATCTCATGTGTATAGACATAGTAAACAAGCAAAGGCATGGGAGATCCATATGTGTAATCAGTTGCCTGAATAATAAAAATGACCATCTGCCCCAGTCTTTGTTGCGTATCACAAAGAAACAGATTCCCTCTCAACAGTAGATGGACTCAAGATCTCCTTTGTTGGAATATTTCTTAGAAGAAAAAACAAAACATTATTAAAAAGCTTATGATAGGCAGTAAGGTTTCATTCATTTTTGGTTTCTCTAACAACAGGGTATTTTTATAAGCGAGTTTCTCTAATACTTGTATCTATAATTTAATTCAACTTACACAAAATGCACAACTTTTGCAAAAACACATTGATTATATGAATGAATGACTTTACCGAAATTCTGTCAGCTACAAGATGCTAATGCCTCATCTCTTTTCATGGGCCATGCTGGTAGAATCCAGGTCATAAGAACTGTTTTGAAAATTGTTGCAGTGATACTTTTCCTCTTAAGCACATTTACTGTGTTAATTTTGTGATTAAGTAACATAATTGATATCAGCATACTTTTCATATCCTAAAATAAAAATGAGCTGGGCTAGCATATTTAGGGCACTAAATAATGTTGGACAAAAGACTTCCAATTAAAAAAAAAAAAGAAAAAAAAGTTTGTAGGTTTTCATAAGTTCCTTTTTTTTCTAAAGGTAGACACTTTGGGAATGATAATATTCTTTAGTATTTACTCCTAAGAATTTCAGAAACAGATGGGAAGAATAGAAAAAAGAATATGGTGGCATGGAACAGGCATCTTGTTTTGAGGTGGACTCCTTTAGTTCAGGAATTTAAAGGTTCCCCCAAGAGGATAAAAAAGAATAAAGAATTATCTTTCCTGAAAAATTTAAAACACAATTAACCTGATGGTGTCTGTCCCCTTTCTCTCATCAGGTTTTCTATGCATGTCAACAGAAGGACAATTTGATTAATGTGTGTTAATTTCATTGGATCAGCTATGCTTCCAGTTAATTTGTTTCATGGTTTATGTCTTTTTTATTTTTCTTGCAAAAAATGAGTTAACTGTATTAAATGGGTTAGAATAAAAACAATAAAATAACACGAACTCTCTCGCTACTACATCACTGTAAAAGTACTTATCATAAAGTACTTATCGTCATTTGACATTTTGCTATGTACTTGCCTTTTTACTTCTTTATTGTCTCTCTCTTCTCTAGAATATAATCTCCATGTGAGCAAGTTCTGTCTTTTATATCACTACTACCCCTAGTGTCTAGAACGGTGTCTGGCACATAATAAAAAAAAAAATAGGTACTCAATAAATACACAATGAATGATATAAAGTAGAGTTGAACTGGTTAACCAATTCTCTTCACCTGCTGATTATTCAAAAGCTGTGTTGCATGTTTATTTTATTTTATTTTTAGAATGGAGAAGATGAGAGGAAGTGGTACATAGGATAAAACCTATTGAAAGTTTTAGGCTTTGAGGAAGGAAAATAGCTTTGCATAGCACTATGTGTCTATATGTACAACTTATCAACAAAACACCTGTTGGATGAGTCCATTGCTGATGTAAGTTGAACTTATTAGCTGAATTTCAACCTTTCCTGCCAGGTCTTGGTCAATTTCACTGCTGTATAATTGACCTTTTGTTGACTGGTTCAAACAAACATTAGTCAGAAAGTTCTGTTCTATTCCTGCTGCTCAATGTGACCAAGCTCCCGTGACTTTTAGAAAGAATGAAAAGGAGGAAAAACAATGAATTATTCTCTGGAAAGGCTAACAGATGTTTCTTCTGCTATCAGATGATTGAGGAAGCAAAGTACACCTGGTCCTTAAAAAAAAAAAATTTTTTTTTTTTTTTTTGGTCCTTAGAACCTGTGAAATAGTTGCGTGATTTATTTAGAAGAGATCTGACACTCTAGTGATTTGAAAGAGATGGGTGCTTATATTTAGCTGTTACTAACATTTCAGTAGTGATGATAAGCCAAAATTAAACCATCAGGTGTTAGTAGGTGTATTCTGAAAACGAGGTTTGGTTTTAGAGGGCTGGGGTGAGCTGTACTGTAGTGAGATATGCTGCCTACATTTCAGGATTTCAAACGTCTTCCTTCCATACTGTTTTGTGATTACTACCCCTAAATATATCATGGAGAGATTTAACTTGAAGGAATAAGTACATGTTGCTGTTAAAAAAGTACATGTTGCTGTTAAAAGGGGACCCGAGCACAATAGGAGGAAAAGCTGCTTTATCCTAGCCTATCTTAATGTGGGAGCTCTGCTGAAACGTGCTCAGCATCATAGCAACACCCAAGCCTCCCCTCACAGATCAGTGATAGCTGTGCACGAAGTGCTTTGCCCAGGAAACGAACTCAGGTTTCCTGCATGGAAGGTGAGAAGTCTAACACTGAACCACCAATGCCCTCTAATACGTGTGTGTTGGGTGCCATCCAGTTGATTCCGACGCATAGTGACCCTATAAGACAGATTAGAACTTCCCCATAGGGCTTCCTAGACTGTAATCTTTACTGGATCTGAGTGCCAGGTCTTTTCTACTATGGAGCTGCTGGCGGGTTCAAACCGTCAACCTTTCACTTAGGAGCCAAGTGCTTAAACCTTGTGTCACCAGGGTTCCTTAATAAGTTCATAGTGATCCCATAATTATAAAATAAAATTTCAACAACAATAATATAAAACTTATCATCATGCTCATTATTCAGGTTGCCTTTCCCGTACAGCAATCGCTGAATGAGTTATGGCAGGATAGCTGACTTTAAAGCGTTAGGTGTTTGAGTTCCTTAGTGTAGAAAGCTTATTCCTTTTAGTATTAATGCTTTTTGTTAATTATGCATCATAACCATTTTTATATAAACTTTTATAATATTATAGACCTTAGAATTTATGATTTTCCTCCCTTTGCTTAAATAGTTCAATCTTTAGAAACTAGAAATGGATTTATCTTTTACAAAATGTTCCTTGGGAAAACATATCCATTAAGTAAATCTCCATCTTTGAGATTTGTAAACAATGAAAAAATTGAATATTAATTTAGAAAGGAAAATATTCCAGTGTTTGTATTGTAGTGGCTTCTTCTACGTTATTAATATCTTCCAATTTCTGAAAAATCTCTTTGTGTTTATTTACTTTTCATGGTTGGTTCCAAAAATAAATTTAGGTGTTAGTTGAGTTCCTCTATACTCTTTAATAATTTCCTTCCTATGAAACATGCTTCCTGAGTGTGATGATTTTTTATATGAAGCAATTTCCCTTGTTTCCTAATTTGGGGATTATGCTCTGTTCAGAAACCCTCTCCCATATGAACAGTTTATCTCCGTGCACATTATTAACCACCTCCATTATTAAATAGAAGTGATGATAGGAGTGGGACCCGCTTCAAGACATAGGGAAGGAGGAAAACTGAACACTTCGACCTTTTCCTTCTTCTGCATTGGCTAGCCACTAGATTCTAACTTTGAGGTTGTTTTAGACCCAGGATAGATCACGTGTGAATATTGCCACAGGTGAGGAATTTTTTACTAGAACAGACAAAAGAGTAAGAAATGCTGTGTTTGTTCAAAGTCAAGAGCCTCAGGACTCTATGAAGTCCATTCCATTCAATAAGTAATTGGGTGAAAAGTGATCGTTTCTCCCAGGAGTTAGTTTGGTTGAGGAAACAGATAGAAACAGTGACTACAGCAGATGGCAATGAGTACTTTAATAGGGTTAAAATAAAAATCTTGAAAAAGTAGGAGACAATTTGTGATGCACTGCATCCACAAACTCTTTATTGAGAAAGAGGTATCACATTGTGATTTGAAATGTGACTAAGAATTTTCAGGCAGATGCAGATGTTAGAATGCCTTCATAGGTATTGAAGGAGTGTACTAGGGTCCAGAGTCTTGGTTTCTCCAGAGGTGGGCAATGTGCGGCTTCTGAGACTGCATGTTCTTATCTAGTGAACAGAGCCACCCCACAACAACGTTCTGACCTTTCACCATTCCCCAAGATGATCTGTAGTCTATATAATCCTGGGGTTTGGCTGCCATTCCTGACGATGCTGGACTTATGCCGAAATCTGAGTTCCAAAAGGCCTAGTAACAATAACATTCTTTGGTGATGAAAGATTAAAGGTGATATAATAAAAATCCTTTGCTCATTGCAAATATAATCTTCTTTGTATGTTACATTTTCACATGAGCTAGAATATGTTTCTTTGATGTCTGTCAGCTCATTCGTTCCATAGTTTTATTGAGCAGGTACTACATGTCCAATATTATCCTAGGAACTGGAAGTTCATTTGTAAACAAGACAGACAAGACCTCATAGAACTTAGTATAGATGTATTAATAGCTACTTAAAAGTAGTTATACACCTATTCCTTACTTATGGGCTATCTTGTCCGACATTTCACATTTACGACAATTGTAGAAAATCTATCTGACTATTTTGCATATCAACAATGTATGTCTGTCAGTTAAGAATGCTGAGGTTTGAGAGAAGAGTAGCGCTGGGTATAATGGGTAAGGTTATGTGTCAACTTGGCTGGGCCATGATGCTCAGTTTGGCAGGTATATAATGATGTAATGTGGCAGTTTTTTAATGATGTAATGTGGCAGTTATGTAATGATGCAATTTGGCAATTATGTAATGATGTACTTTGGCGGTTATGTAATGATATTCTCCTCCATTTTGTGATCTGATGTGGTCATACTCCATTTTTGTGTAATGCTGATTTTCACATAATGACTTGCTTGTGGGAACCTAACCATGCCAATAAGTGAGGAGTGGGTGTAATAAAGAGTGTAAGTACTATGATATGGAAGCTACTTGTTGCTTTCTGAACACATTTTTAGGGGTTGAGTTAGTAGTGGATATAAGGAAGACTTCATGGAAGAGTTTTTGTTTGGTATTTTTTGTGTGTGTGTATGTAGTGATACTTGACTGTTCTGTATCTTGTACCTATTAGCAGGTTAATTATTAACCATTTTTACCTTGGAAAAAGCAATTTGTCATCACTGGAATAATCATCCTGGACTTGGATTTTTTTTTTTTTTTTGATTATTATACCTCTGCAAACATTAACTTATGTGGACTTACTGAATATCTGATACACAGTAGTAATACCTATGAGCTTTTATTAGATACTTCTATACCTAAATCGGAACCCTGATGGAGCAAAGGTTAAGCATTTGGCTATTAATCAAAGGGGCGACAGTTCAAATCCACAGCTGCTCCTTAGAAACCCTATGGGGCAATTCTACTCTGTCCTAGAGGGTTTCTATAAGTTGGAATCAACTTGAAGGCAATGTTTTTTTTTTTTTTTTAATTCCCAAAAGCAGCTGGTTTTACAGAATTAAGAAATAGCGTATCAAAGACTCAGTTCCATGATTGGCATACAGAATCCAGTATATATGTACAGCTAGTGACCAATATATATGGTGCTATTTTTCTTATAACCATGGATTTGGAAACTAAAGATGTAGAAATGGGAGTCGTCCTTCTCATCATTAAATCTGTTGACAGATTCTTTTTTTTAAAAAAAAAAGTTACACCCATTTCTGAGACTCTTGATTTGATAGTTTGGAAGATTTAGTATCCAGGAGATTGGATTCGCTAATGCCCACTAATTTAAAATCTGATATTTTCTCATAACCATTTGTGGATCATCATACCACAAACAAAAAGTGTGGCTATTGACTGAGGGTAATTGCATCTGAGTTTCTGGAATAGACTAGGAGCAAGTGGAATGCACGGGATCCCAGGGATTTGGGGAAATGATTCTTTCTAGGACCATTCCAGTGAGAAAGGTTTTTGGAAGACTCCTCATAGGCTGCATGTCTTACATTTTTAGAAGGTAAAAACCTATGGAGGAATTTGAGATTTACAATTCCTACATATATTTCCTTCTAAGTTTCCTATACCGTTGATAAACAGTAAATAGGTTATTTTTCATGTTTCAAAACCTCATCTAAAAGGAATTAATCATACCTATGTATCACTGGAAACCCTGATGGTGTAGTGGTTAAGTGCTACGGCTGCTAACCAAAGGGTCGGCAGTTCGAATCCGCCAGGTGCTCTTTGGAAACTCTATGGGGGAGCTCTACTCTGCCCTATACGGTCGCAATGAGTCGGAATCGACTCGGCGGCACTGGGTTTGGTTTTTTTAGTATGTTTTTTTATCCTTATGTAACATACTTCTTTTGTTCAATATTATATTTTGGTATTTATCTATACTGGTAGAGGTAGCTCTGTTTCATTCATTTTAGCTACCATATACTGTTCCTTTGTGCAAAATTTATACCATACTTTATCTTTACTTTTTGATGAGCACTTGTATAATCTCCAAATTATTTTTTCTATTATACTCAACAGTATACTGAACATTTTTTAGTATGTCTCTGTACACATAATTATCTAAATGCGTAGAAGCAGAATTGCTAGGTTTTAGGGAAAATCCATTGTTAGCTTTATTAATAGTTGTTGTTTTAGGTGCCATCAAGTCAATTCTGACTCACAGAGTCCCTACATACAACAGGGCAAAACACTGCCTGGTCCTGGGCCATCCTCACAGTTTCTCCTATATTTGAGCCCACTGGTGCAGCCACTATGTCAATCCACCTCATTGAAGGTCTTCCTCTTTTTCAATGACCCTCTATTTTACCAAGCACGATATCCTTCTTCAGGGAATGATCCCTCCTGATAACATGTCCAAATTATGTGAGATCAGGTATCACCATCCTTGCTCCTAATGAGCATTCTGGCTGTATTTCTTCCAAGACAGATTTTTTCATTCTTCTGGCTGTTGTTGTTGTTAGGTGTCATTGAGTTGATTCTGACTCATAGTGACCCTATGTACAACAGAACAAAACATTGCCTGGTCCTGTGCCATCCTCACAATTCTTGTTATGCTTGAGCCCGTTGTTGCAGGCCATTGTGTCAATCTATCTCTTTGAGGGTTTTTCTGTTTTTCACTGACCCTTTGCTTTACCAAGCGTGATGTTCTTCTCCAGGGACTGATCCTTCCGAATAACATGTCCAAAGTATGTGAGGTGCAGTCTCTCCATCCTTACTTCTAAGGGGCATTCTGGTTGTACTTCTTCCAAGACAGGTTTGTTCCTTCTTTTGGCAGTCCATAGTATATTCAATATTCTTTGCCAACACCACAATTCTTCTTCAGTCATACTTATTCATCATCCAGCTTTCACATGCATATGAAGAGATTGAAAAGACCTTAGTCTTCAAGGTGACATCCTAGCTTTTCAACACTTTAAAGAGGTCTCTTGCAGCAGATTTGCCCAATGCAATGAGCCTTTTGATTTCTTGACTGCTGCTTCCATGGGTGTGGGTTGTTGACACAAGTAAAATGAAATCTTTGACAACTTCAATCTTTTCTCTGTTTATTGTGATGTTGTTTTTTGGTCCAGTTGTGAGGACTTTTGTTTTCTTTATGTTGAGGTATAATCCATCTGAAGGCTGTGGTCTTTGATCTTTTTCAGTAAGTTCTTCTAGTCCTCTTTACTTTCAGCAAGCAAGGTTGTGTCATCTGCATAACGCAGGTTGTTAATGAGTCTTCCTCCAATCCTGATGCACTTTTCTTCTTCATATAGTCCAGCTTCTTGGATTATTTGTTCAGCAAAGAGATTGAAAATGCATGGTGAAAGTAGACAATCATGACACACAGCGTCCCTGACTTTAAACCATGCAGTATTCCCTTGTTCTGTTTGAAGGATTGCCTCTTGGTCTAAGTACAGGTTCCTCATGAGTGCAATCAAGTGTCTGGAATTCCAATTCTTTGCAATGTTATCTGTAATTTATTATGATCCACATAACCTAATGCCTTTTCATAGTCAATAAAACATAGGCAAACATCTTTCTGGTATTCTCGGCTTTCCACCATGGTCCATCTGACATCAGCAATGATATTCCTTGTTCCATGTTCTCATCTGAATCCCACTTGAATTTCTGGCAGTTTATTGTTGACATACTGTTATAACCACTTTTGAATGATCTTCAACAACATTTTACTTGTGTGTGATATCAATGATATTGTTCAATAATTTCCACATTCTGTTGGATCTCCTTTCTTTGGAATGGGTACAAATATGGATCTCTTCCAATAGGTCGGCCAGGAAACTGTCTTCCAAATTTCTTGGCGTAAAACATTGAGTACTTCCAGTGCTGCATTTGTTTGTTGAAACATCTCAATTGACACTCTGTCAGTTCCTGGATCCTTGGTTTTCACCAATGCCCTTGGTGCAGCTTGGATCTCTTCTTTCAGTACCATTGGTTCATGATCATATGCTACTTTCTGAGATGTCTGAACATCGACCAAGTCTTTTTGGTATAGTGACACTGTGTATTCTTTTCATGCTTCCTGCGTCTTTTAGTATTTTTCCCATTATCCTTCGATATTGTAACTTGACGCTTGAATTTTTTCTTCAGTTCTTTCACCTTGAGAAGTGCTGAGCTTATTCTTCCCTCTCGGTTTTCTATCTCCAGGTCTTTGCATATTTCATTTTAATAGTTTGTCTTCTTGAGCTGTCCTTTGAAAAATTATGTTCAGCTCTTTTACTTCATCTTTTCTTCTTTTTGCTTTAGCTACTTTATGTTCAAGAGCAATTTTCCGAGTCTCTTCTGACATTCATTTTGGTCTTTCTTTTTTTTTTTTCTTTCTAACGACCTCTTGCTTTCTTCATGTATTTGATGTCATTCCACAACTCATCTGGTCTTCAGTCGTTAGTCTTCAGTACATCCAATCTATTCTTGAGACGGTCTCTAAATTCAGGTGGGATATACTCAAGGTTGTACTTTGGTTCTAGTGGACTTGTTCTAATTTTATTCAAGTTCGACTTGAACTTTCATGTGAGTAATTGATGGTTTGTTCTGCAGTTTGCCCCTAGCCTTGTTCTGACTGATGATATTGAGCTTTTCTACATCTCTTTTAACAGAGGTAGTAATTTGATTCTGTATATTCCATCTGACGAGATCCCATGTAGAGTCATGGTTTATGTTGTTGAGAAAATGTATTTGCAATGAAGCAGTCACTGGTCTTGCAAAAATCTATCAAGTGATCTCTGCCATCTTTTCTGTCACCAAAGCTGTATTTTTCAGCTGCCAATCCTTCTTCTTTGTTTCCAACCTTTCTAATCACCAGTAATTATCAATGCATCTTGATTACATGTTCGATTAATTTCACACTGCACAAGTTGGTAAAAATCTTCAATTTCTTCATCTTTGGCCTTAGTGATTGGTTCATAAATTTGAATAGTATTCATATTAATTGGTTTTCCTTATAGGCTTATGGCTTTTATCTTATCACTGACTGCGTTGTACTTCAGGATAGATATTGAAATGTGCTTTTTGACTATGAATGCAATGCCATTCCTCTTCAAAAGTTGTCATCCTTGGCATAGTAGACCGTATGATTGTTTGATTCAAAATAGTTAATACCAGTTCATTTCAGCTCACTAATGCCTAGGATATCAATGGTTATGCATTCCATTTCATTTTTTAAAACTTCCAATTTTCTTTAACTCATTCTTTGTACATTCCAAGTTCCAATTATTAATGGATGTTTGTAGCTTTTCTTCTCATTTTGAGTGGTGCCACATCAGCAAACGAAGGTCCTGAAAGCTTGACTCCATCCACACCATTAAAGTTGACTCTACTTTGAGGAGGCAACTCTTCCTTGGTCATATTTTGAGTGCTTTCCAACTTGAGGGGCTCACCTTCCAGTACTATATCAGACAATGTTCCACTGCTATTCATAAGGTTTTCACTAGCCAAATTTTTCAGAAGGGGGCTGCCAGGTCCTTTTTCCTAGTCTATCTTAGTCTGGGAACTCAGCAGAAACCTGTCCACAAAGGGTGACCCTGCTGATATTTGACATACTGATGGCAAATCTTCCAATATCACAGCAACATGCAAGCCACCACAGTACAACAAACTGACAGACATGTGGTTGGCTTTATTAATAGTATCAGTAATTCCCTAATATGGTTGTAGACTCTACAGGATTTTCTCATTTCCACTGAGATTTCAGACTTATAACTGTCCCTTAGAGATATAACAAAAATTAGTGTAACAGAATATATTTATTGTGAGTAGATTGAATTCGAATCAGGTAGCATCAAGAGAACATGTCTGAAACGCACTTCAAAAAAGGAGATAGTGAAAGTGGGTTAAAAAGCTAATTGTTATGTTAATTTGGAGTCCTGGTGGTATAGTGGTTAAGAGCTCTGCTGCTAACCAGAAGGTCAACAGTTCAAATTCACCAGCTGCTCCCTGAAAGCCCTATAGGACAGTTCTACTCTGTCATATAGGGTCACTCACTATGAGTCAGAATTGGCTCGATGTCAGTGGTTTTGGTTTTATTTGGTATTGTTAATTTATCAAAAGATAACATCAAAGTACAAAGCAGGTTATGGAAATAGTCACTAGGGACATGCCATACATTCTAAAATAGCCCCTAGTCTGACCCTGGAGTTCTTGCCTCTTGAAGTTGGCTGCACATAGATAATGTTCCAAAAGAACCCAATGGCTAAGACCAAATGTTCTTCACTGAGCAGCTTACTAGCCTGTTGTCTGACCAAAGGTGACTCCAGGGAACCAGTTTCTTCAAGGTTTCAAAGGACACCCAAGGGCAGATGGCCTGAATGTGTTACCCCAGTTCCATGATCCCAGAAATCTGGTTTCCAGAAGAATCAAAACAATTTTGTCACATCCTCCACTATCATTCTAAGCTTGCAGAGAACAGTCAACAATGTGACTTTTACAGATATGGATGATTCCTGTATCAATATGTATCTCTACATTTTAGCAAAAAGTTTCTTTTTCATCCTCTTCAAGGACAGAGTTAGGGAGACAACGAGTCGGATGCACATAAATGGTAAAAACGAAACTAAGTTTTTATCCCTCTCAATGTGTTTAAATTTCATTCTCCACATTATATCAAAGTATTTCTGGCATCTCAGGTTCTTTTACAGAAGATCAGTGCTGGGTCCAGGTTCATTAAGCATCCTAATAAAGTTTAAGAACATACCAGGTGTTTCTCATGGCACATTGTAAGTATATTTTCTGTAAGTATATCTATTTTGACAAATTCATACCAATCTAAATTTTGCTTTGCCTTCCTTGGTCATATACTCTCAAAGCCTAAAATAACAGATTTTGGACAGTATGAATCAGCAAATTCTTGCCATTCTTTTGGTTTGTTAATCTTCCCTATACAAGTTTAATCATTTGACACCCTGGGGCATTCTGGTATCTGGTTCTAGTTACAGATCTAAAGACAAGGCTAAAACATAAGAGAAATAGTTGATTACCTCTTACAAGGGAGCTTCCTCAGGCAAGGAAACGATAGCTTTTGTTTAAGCCAGGGAGGAAGGGTAACTTCCAAAGAGTGAAAAGAACTCTTCCTAAGGCAATGGCAGCCAGTGGGGGAGGTTGATATGAGTCATTCCTTCCTTCTATATTTCCCCGTTTAAGTAGCCAGTTTTATCTTTGTGATCAATGACTTATGACTACAAAAAAAAAAAAAAGTTTGATCGTGTATTGCTAAACTACAGAATCAGTTGAATTCCTATGCTTTTATGAGTTTTGATTCATTCCTTGAGGTGGTAATTTGGGGTTTTAAGCTTGTCATTCTCTTTCAATGTCATGGAAATCAGCCACCCTACCATAAAAACCAAAGACCAAACCTATTGCTGTCAAGTCAATTCTGACTCATAGCAATCCTATAGGACAGAGGAGAACTGCCCCACAGATTTTCAAGGAGCACCTGGTGGATTCAAACTGTCAACCTTTTGGTTAGCAGCCATAGTTCTTAACCACTGCTTAAATTCTTCATGTCCTTCAAAATGTTTTATGGTGCCAGCAACTTTGATCTTCTGTCAGGGCAAGCTAATAAGTACTATTTAGGAAAAATAAATAAATAAATATGCTCTTTAGTTGTATTTGGGGTTTATATTATGTCAGATATTGAATGGGGTTTATATTATGTCAGATATTGAATTTTAGTTATGAAACTAACTTTTTTTCCATTATGAGAAGGGGGAAATATTTTTAAACTTATTATTATGGGACATTTGAAATACATGTAAAGAAAACAGCACAGTGAATACCTGTTTCAGCTCCAAAAATTATAAACACCCTACCGTTTTTTGTTTCACCTACTGGCCCTGTCATATGTTGTTTTGTCCTCAATTATTTTAAAGCATATACAAGAATAATATTATTTGTGTGTAAATACTTTATTCCTTTCATTACTATACTTTTTTCTCCTTAAATTTTTTCTTTTTTTAATGATGTGTGTTTTCAGTATTGGTATGCATGCTTGCTAATTGAGTGTGTTTAAATTTTTGGTTGGTAATATGGATTTGAAGAAATATAATCTGGTAATACAAGCCAATGAGGTTCAGGATGCTCTGGCACCACCGATCTGTGGTATGACAATATACCAATAAGAACTAAACAGAGAATTTATCGTGTGTGCCTTTCCATTAGGTTGGAGCTTTGGTGACACAGAGGTTAAGGACTCAGCTGGTAACCAAAAGGTCGACAGTTCAAATCTACCAGTAGCTCCTTGGAAACCCTATGGTGCAGTTCTACTCTGTCCTATAGGGTCACTATGAGTTGGAATCGACTCTAGGGCAACAAGGTTGGTTTTTGGTTTCCATTAGGTTACATAGGGAACCTCTGGTTTTCCAAATATGACTCAGAAAAACCAAAACAAACCCATCAGAGCTCCCTAACTATCACACAGGGAAGCCATAATTGTGCTTGTAAGCCTTATCTCACAAAAATAAAGGAAAAAAAAAAGGCAGAAGTTTACAAAACTAACACAACCAAGAAGCATGACCTAATAGAATGCTTAACCTACACAACAGTGAGGCATCAACTCTGGTCTGCTGAGCTTCACGCATTTCAAAAGGGACCTATCTTGAAGCTAAATGCATTGGAACCTGAATAACAACTTGCCTCTTAGGTTCAGAGGCATAACAAGTGGCTGGTATACCATCAATCCAATGATAATGAAAGACTTATTAGGCGTATTGTTTTTGAAGTTAGGTACTGTAGGGTCATCCCCCAACTCATGGTAACCTCATCCACACGGGAAGGAAACGCTGCCCAGTCCTGTGTCATCCCCATGACCAATTGGGGATCAGACCGTTGTGATCTACAGGGTTTTCATTGGCTGATTTTCAGAGTAGATCATCAGGCCTTTCTTCCTAGTCTCTAAGCTCTGCTGAAACCTATTCAGCATGAGTACAACACACAAGCCTCCACTGTCAGACAGGTAGTGACTGCACACCAGGTACATCTGGAGGGAATTGAACCTGGGTCTCCCACATGGAACATGAGAGTTCTACCACTGAACTACCACTCTTTAGGCATACCTATTAAATTATGACTCTTTTTAAAAAACATAACAATACACATAACAGTATTGTAACCAACAAAATTTACAGTAATTCCTTAAGAGTGACACTTCTTTGTCTGTATTAAATAGAGCTTCTACTCTCTTTTTTTAAGATGTATATATTATATAAGGTAACTTGTCTGACCTACTTGATAAAGATGTAAAAGATACCCTGAGCCTCCTCTGTAAATTGGCCACATAATATCACTTTTCTAAGAGTGTCTTTCTGAGAACACTGACAATTTCGTACTGTAGATGGACTACAGAGGCAGGCAGTGTATCCATTTTATTTCCTAAGGTTCTATTTGTGGCTTTGACGTTTCCAGTGAAAAGAAGTTTGGGATAGTATCAAGGACTCTCACAGATGAAACAAAATATTTCATTTCAACAATGGAAGAAACAAATATTTGTTCAACTTTCGTCATTATCTTTGGCTGGGGACCTGTAATTGCCCTCACAGTCCAGACAGGAACCAGGTGTGAAGAGAGTGTGTTAACTCTCTGTTAACCAGGAACTCTGTTAAAGGTGTTAATGTGAGAGACATTAGAGCATAGATTCCTGAGGAAGTCTGAAAAGAGTCTGGAGAAATAATTTCATCCACCTGTTTGTTTCTAGAAAAGACCTTACAAAGTATCCCAGATAAGAGAAAGAAATTCTTAGGGAGAACTGCTTACTTAAAGTCTCTGTGCATTCATATAAATGATAATGCTCTTGGTTGCATGGCAAAAGAATAATATAGAATATGATGTTTCAGTTGAAGAAGACAAATATTATTTGATGAGTCTACGTTATCAACTATTTTTGGAGAGTTTGTTTGAACTAAGCTTCATGTTTGCTGTAATATGACCTCAATATCTACTCTCAAGGCATTTATAGTTCAAGAGGAATGGTAAATAGGGAAATATTCTATGTTGATTCATTATGACTATTGTAACATATAAATTAAAAAACCATACAGAAGAAATAGAGGCTGATTTGACTAGAGACTAGATGAAATGGAAACAAATAGAAATCAGACAGCAACTCTAACGAATATTAGCTGCAGAAGAAGTTAATATGAAAAAGAAAAATGACTTTTTGTTAAAATATTCATT
Source organism: Loxodonta africana (assembly GCF_030014295.1). Lineage (NCBI taxonomy): Eukaryota > Metazoa > Chordata > Mammalia > Proboscidea > Elephantidae > Loxodonta > Loxodonta africana. The sequence continues at coordinate 42,278,109 of NC_087346.1, read as the reverse complement.
CTAGTTTACACAATATTGAGTGAGATATATGCTATTTGAGAAACTGTAGTTGCAGATACCCAAGGCAAACCCACAAAGAAAAAAAAAAATTTTAATAACAGAAAGACACAGGCAATAGAGTCAGCTGGACTTGAGTTTCATAATATTTCTTCCACTTATCTTGTATGACCTTTGACATGCTATTTAATCATTTTTAATCTCAATAGACTTGGCTACAGAGTAGGATATAAATCCTAACATTAATAAAGATTAAATAGCGATGCTTACAAAGCATTTATAGCACGTAGAAGTACTCCACAGTGCTAGGTCCTTTTGCTACATTAACTACAATAATGTTGGAAATGTTTAGGTAGATGGGGAAGGCCTTGCCAGCTAAGGTGGAAATAATAAATTTTTTATAGGAAAGCTGTGTACTGAGAATTCCAAATGAACCCAGTAAATTACATGATCCTATTGAGAGAATGGAAACCCTGGTGGTGTAGTGGTTGAGAGCTGCGGCTACCAACCAAAAGCCTGGCAGTTCGAATCCACCGGGTGCTCGCTCTGAGTCAGAATCAACTCAAAAGCAACGGGTTTGTTTTTTTTTTTTTTTTTTTGGTATTGAGGGAATAGACTCCACCTTATTCATTTCATTACTTTGCCAGCATCTGGATCAGTGCTTCGAACCAGGAAGGTACTCAGGAAAATAGTACTTTAATGAATATCAAAAACTATTTTTAATCTTTGTCTGAAGAGTAAGCTTCAGGAATGGTTTCAGTTCTGGGTTAACAGAGCTACCAGGGGCCATAGTTTCGGGGTTCCCTCCAGTCTCTGTCAGACCATTAAGACTGTTTTTTTTTTTTTTTTTTTAATGTGAATTTGAATAGCAAATATTAGACAGGACTATAAAACAAAAAATAATACACCTGAGGAACGTGCTTCTTAGTTCATTCAGATATACAAGACCAAATGGGCAGCTCCTGTCCAAAACCAAGATGAGAAGTCAGGAAGGGGCAGAAACTGGTTGAATGGATACAGGGAACGTGGGGTGGAAAGGGGGTGTGTGCTGTCACATTGTGGGTATTGCAACCAATGTCACAAAACAATATATGTGTAAATTTTTGAATGAGAAATTAAAAAAAATTTTTTTTAAGACTGAGGTTTGAAAATGCTTGAGATGACTGCTGCTTCCAGTTATGATTGCACAGCTGATAGCAGATCAAGTATCCCATCAAGATACGAAAGAAATCTTGTGAATCACTAGAAAAGCCAAATTTATGTACATACCTTTTTTTTTTTTTTCTTTTTTTAAGGCATGAGAAAGTAATTTAGGCAGCTAGACTTAAGAAGCCTACATCCCAGAGATTCTGGAATTGTATTAAAGTGAGTCCAACATTCTCTATGCATTTTTCCCCTTTGATCATTTGCCAACTCGAGGCACGGGAGAAAAGCCAAGAAGCTGGGCAGATAACTGCTTAGAGACAGAAAAGCCAGCAGAGGTTTCATCAATTTCACAGTCTTGGAGAGACGAAAACTGAAATGAGGCTGCCAAGGCAGCAAAGCTTGAGGGACTAGGTATCTGGAGTGAGCCCAACATTCAACACTACATTTTCCCTCAAGACATTGACTGATTTTGAAACCCCATAGAAAGGGAGGGTAAAAAGTCAAGCATAAAGTAACAGAAAAGCATAGTTAATTTTTTTTTTTTTTTTTGCTATAACATAATGCTGGAAAGGTAAAAATTCTAATTTAGGACCATTCAAGTGAAAGAGGAACTCAAGACTCTCAGTTGGAAACTGTGGACAGCAATATTCTAGGAGGTAAATCAAAGGTATAATGTGATTTACTACAGTACAGACTAGCTTCAATCAGGTTGGTGTTTGATTGAACTGAAATAAACTCTCTCTTTTCAAACTGCCTTTCAGAGAATAGAATGAATTCACTCTTGAGGAAGATAACATTATGGAGTGCCTCTACCCTCATATAAAATATTTGAGCTTCAATAAAAAATTACCAAACAACCTAGAAACAGAATCAAGAGGAAAAGAGACAATAGAGAGAAACCACCATTAAGCTAGATATTGCAGTTGTCAGACTTTTTAAAAATGGATTATTGTTTTTTTAAGAAAATAGTTGAAAAGATGAAAATTTGATCACATAACTAGAATCTAATTTTAAAAATAGAAATTGTTAGCTGAAAAATAGCAAAACTGACCTTAAAAATTCAATGGATAGATTTAATATCCCAGGGTACACAGTGAAGAAAAAATTAATGGACGAGAAGCCTATCTTGTACACTGTAGGTGTTCCATATGAATCCCTTTGCAGGGCTAGTGCAGCCATCCCCTAGCTCCTGTGACGGTTGACTGATAACAGCTCGTAGCTGCATCCTTCTCTGGAGAATTGGCTAGACCACCTCACCCAGAGATGCTGAGGGAGCTATGCCCTTCCTCAGGGGTGACCATGGCTAATAACTGACAAATATGGGCATATAAAACTCCAACTTCTTTTAAGGAATATGGTTCTGGGCACCATTCATTTCCAAAAACCCATGGGAGCTGGTTTTGGCTTGACCCCAACTAAATCTACATCTTTATTTGACACCTCCTCCTCCGCATTCCTTCTTCTCTCTTCCTTACCAGTTCATCCAAAGATGACTGTCAATAAGCCACTTGCATAAGAATCCTCATCTCATGTTCTGCTTCTAAAGAATCTGACATGATAAAGAGTGACATTTATTAGTGATAAAAAGCCCATCCACCAGAGATTTAGCAATTTGAAATTTGAGTTTACCTGATGACATAGCTTCAAAAAATATAAAATAAAAAGTTTATGTAATTAAAAAGAGAGAAAACTCAACAATCACCTCCATATTTAACAACTCTCTCAGTAGATGATAGAACAAGAAGACAAAAAATCTGTTGTAATATAGAAATCTGAACAACATGATTTAGAAATTTTGTCCCAATTTACTTATAAGGAATATACTACCCACCATTTTTTTTAATGATGACACACTCATACTTAATGCACATAAGAACATTTACCAAAGTTGGCCCTATGCTGGGCCACTAAAAAAGTATTGATACATTTAAAGAAATATTTTTCTGTTTAGGATAGAATTAAGATAGGAATCAAAAACTAAAAGATAGCTAAGAAATCTCCTAGAATTTTCTTTCCTTGTGGGTTCTGTATACTTATAAGTAACCTAGGGCTAAATAAAAAAAAGTTACAATTGAGTAACTCCTTTGACCTGAATGATAAATTATTATACATATTAAATATATATTATATACATTTTTTTATGTATATGAGATATATATATATATTGCTTTTGAAATACTGACAAAAACTCAAACCCCTAAGAATAAATTATAAATAAAAAAAAATACATAAGACCTCTAAGCAAAAACTTACAAAACATAAGTGAGAAGGCAGAGCCAAGATGGCAGAATAGACAGATGCTTCTGGCAAGCCCTCTTTACAACAAAAGCCCGAAAAAACAAGTGAAACGAGTATATTTGTGACAAGCTGGGAGCCCTGAGCATCAAAGGCAAACTTAGAAAATGAATTGAGGGGCAGGGTGGGGGAAGAAACCGTTCAGAAGTGGAGAGGAGTTACCAGACCTGAATCCTGGGGACTCCTCAGGCACCATTCCTGGAGCAGCAGTGGTGGAGGCGCTGGGCTGGTACTGGCGTTAGGCCGCAGTTTTCTCAGGGAGAAGCAGCCAGCCACACAGCCACTCACACCTCTGGAATCTGACAAGAACGGCCCTCTCCGCAAAAGCTAAGTACTTGCATATATTTTACAGCACCCCGCCCACCCCCAAGCTGGCTTCAGTGGCTGAATCCCTGGGACCGAGATAGACCCTGGTGAGCACCTAGAGCCATCTTCCCGGCCTTGGGGAAGAAAAAAATTTGCAACTGGGGGGAAAAGATAATTTGCTAGCTCCATTAACAAGGGGAGCTCAGGACAGAAGCAGATCCTATTCAGGCATAAACCATCTGTGGACCTTGAGCACCTTTCCCTTCTTCATGGACCTGTGTGGGCCTATTTCAGGAGAATAGGCCCTTGTTGGCAAACTCCAACCATTTCAGCTGTGCAGTGGAGAGGTAGGTGCTTGATGTTTGACATTGTTTTGCCTATTATACAAGGTCCTCTCCTACCCACATCAGGGACCTAAGGACCAGTAGCTCCATTCAGGTCACCCAGCCACCCGTGACAGGGGTCCAAAGATAACTGGTACCTCCCAGTCATTACAAACAAAAATTTTTGGTCCCTATGGTCCCTCTGCAGAACCCACCCACCAGCAGCACACTCTAGGAAACAGAGATGTGTTTTTCTCAGAGACACTTGGGGGTCAGTTCTCAGTCCCCTGCCTTGTTCAGAGCGTGACCAGTATATACGCCAATCACCCCTGCCCCCCTAAGACTGTAGGACAGAGCCTGTACCACACACTTGATGATCAGCTACCTGGAAACCTGAGCTGAATTCATACAAGAAAACTGAAAGGACTCCTAGACTGATATACCTGATAACAGCTTTAGCCAGCTGGGGACAGGCACCAGAGCTCCAAAGGCAAAAATAATCAAGCTAGCTCACTCAAGCAGCCCATAGGGGTATACCAAAACAAAGCAAAGCAAGCAGCTATGTCACAGTAAGCAAGAATAAACTAATACAATAACTTATGGATGGCTCAGAGATAACAGTCAATATCAAGTCACATAAAGAAACAGGCCAAGATCACCTCAACAGGCTCTCAAAACAAAGAATCCAGGGATCTTCTAAACGAAAGTGCATTCCTGGAATTACCAGATGCAGAATACAAAAGTTTAATATACAGAACCCTTCAAGACATCAGGAAAGAAGTGAGGCAATACGCAGAACAAACCAAGGAATACACAGATAAAGTAACTGAATACATTAGGAAGATTATTCAGGAACATAATGAAAAGTTTAATAAGCTGGGAAAATCCATAAATAGACAGCAATCAGAAATTCAGAAGATTAACAATAAAATTACAGAAGTAGACAACTCAATAGAAATTCAGAGGAGCAGAGTTGAGCAAGTAGAAGCCAGAATTTCTGAACTCGAAGATAAATTACTTGGCACTAATATATTTGAAGAAAAATCAGATAAAAGAATTAAAAAAAATGCAGAAACCTTAAGAATCATGTGGGACTCTATCAAGAGAAATAGCCTATGAGTGATTGCAGTACCAGAACAGGTAGGGATAACTGAAAATACAGAGAGAATTGTTGAAGATTTGCTGGCAGAAAACTTCCCTGATATTGTGAAAGATGAGAAGATATCTATCCAAGATGCTCATTGAACTCCACATAAGGTAGATCTTAAAAGAAAGTCACGAAGATGTATTATAATCAAACTTGCCAAAACCTAAGATAAGGAGAGGATTATAAGAGCAGCGAGGGATAAATGAAAAGTCACCTGCAAAGGAGAGCAAATAAGAATAAGCTCTGAGTACTCGGCAGAAACTACGCAGGCAAGAAGGCAATGGAATGACATATTTTTAAAAAAATGAAGGAAAAAAATTGCCTACCAAGAATCTTATATCCACCAAAACTGTCTCCTAAATATGAAGGTGAAATTAAGACATTTCCAGATAAACACAAGTTGAGGGAATTCGTAAAAACCAAACCAAAACTACAAGAAATACTAAAGGGAGTTCTTTGGTTTGAAAATCAATAATATCAGGTATCAACCCAAGACTAGAACACTGGGCAGAGCAACCAGAAGCCAACCCAGACAGGGAAATCCAAAAAAACAAAGTAAGATTATTATTACTAAAAAAAAAAGCTCAAAACGGGGTAACAGTGATGTTAGTATACAAAAGAAGACATTAAAATAACAAAGAAGGACTAAGAAATGTAATCATACACCTTCCATACGGAGAAGAAGATACAGCAATACAAAGAAATAAAAGTTAGTTTTAAATTTAGAAAAATAGGGGTAAATAATAAGGTAACTACAAAGGAGACAAACTATCCTACTCACCAAAATAAAATACAAGGGAAAAATACAGACTCAGCAGAAACAAAATCAACAACAATAAATATGAGGAAAGGACAATATATAAAGAAAATCTACTCAGCACATAAAATCAAGTGGGTGAAAGAAACTGTCAACACAGAAAAAAAGACATCAAAATGATAGCACTAAATTCATACCTATCCATAATTACCCTGAATGTAAATGGACCAAATGCACCAACAAAGAGGCAGAGAATGGCAGAATGTATTAAAAATCAAGATCCATCTATATGCTGCCTACAGGAGACACACCTTAGACTTAGAGACACAAACAAACTAAAACCTTGCAAACAACAATCAAAAAAGAGCAGAAGTGGCAATATTAATTTTTGACAAAATAGACTTTAAAGTTAAATCCATCAGAAAGGATAACGAAGGACACTATAGAATGATTAAAGGGACAATACGCCAAGAAGATATAACCATATTAAATATTTATGCAACCCATGACAGAGCTACAAGGTACATAAAGCAAACTCTATCAGCATTGAAAAGTGAAATAGACAGCTCCACAATAATAGCAGGAGACTTCGACACTCTACTTTCGGTGAAGGACAGGACATCCAGAAAGAAGCTCGATAAAGACATGGAAGATCTAAATGCCACAATTAACCAACTTGATCTTGCAGACATACACAGAACACTCAATCCAACAGCAACCAACTATACTTTCTTTTCTAGTGCACATGGAACATTCTCTAGAATAGACTACATATTAGGTCATAAAGCAAGTCTTAGAAGAATCCAAAACTTTGAAATCTTACAAAGCATCTTCTCTGACCATAAGGCCATAAAAATAGAAATCAATAACAGAAAAAGCAGGGAAAAGAAATCAAACACTGGGAAACTGAACAATACCCTGCTCAAAAAAGATTGGATTATAGGAGATGGAATAAAGAAATTCAGAGAATCCAATGAGAATGAAAACACTTCCTATCAGAACCTTTGGGACACAGCAAAAGCAGTGTTCAGAGGCCAATTTATGTCAATAAATGCACACTTCCAAAAAGAAGAAAGGGCCAAAATCAAGAACTATCCCTACAACTTGAACAAATAGAAAGAGAGCAACAAAACAAACCCACAGGCACCAGAAGAAAACAAATAATAAAAATTAGAGCTGAATTAAATGAAATAGAAAACAGAAAAACAATCAAAAGAATTAACAAGACTAAGAGTTGTTTTTTTGAAAAAATCAACAAAATCAAAAAACCACTGACCAAACTGACAAAAGGAAAACAGGAGAGGAAGCAAAGAACCCAAATAAGAAATGAGATGGGCGATATTACAACAGACTCAAATGAAACTAAAAGAATCATATCAGATTACTATGAAAAACTATACTCAAATTTGAAAACCTAGAAGAAATGGATGAATTCCTAGAAACACACTACCTACCAAAACTAACACAGAGAGAACAACTAAATAGACCCATAACAAAAGAAGAGATTGAAAAGGTAATCAAAAAACTCCCCCACCCCCGAAAAAAGCCCTTGTCCTGACAGCTTTGCTGCAGAGTTCTACCAAACTTTCAGAGAAGAGTTAACACCATTACTACTAAAGGTATTTCAGAGCATAGTGAAGGACGGAATACTACCAAACTCATTCTATGAAGTCACCATATCCCTGATACCAAAACCAGGTAAAGACACCACAAGAAAAGAAAATTATAGACCTATATCCCTCAGAATGTAGATACAAAAATCCTCAACAAAATTCTAGCCAATAGAATTCAACAACATATCAAAAAAATAATTCACCATGACCAAGTGGGATTCATACCAGGTATGCAGGGATGGTGCAACATTAGAAAAATAATTAATGTAATCTATCACATAAATAAAATAAAAGACAAGAATCACACGATTTTATCAATTGATGCAGAAAGGGCATTTGACAATGTTCAACACTCATTCATGATAAAAACTCTCAGCAAAATAGGAATAGAAGGAAAATTCCTCAACATAATAAAGGGCGTTTATACAAAGCCAACAGCCAACAGAACTCTAAATGGAGAGAGCCTGAAAGCATTCCCCTTGAGATCGGGAACCAGACAAGGATGCCCTTTATCACCACTCTTATTCAACATTGTGCTGGAAGTCCTAGCCAGAACAATTAGGCTAGATAAAGAAATAAAGGGCATCCAGATTGGCAAGGAAGAAGTAAAAGTAACTCTATTCACAGATACCATGATCTTATACACAGAAAACCCTGAGGAATCCTCCAGAAAACTACTGAAACTAATAGAAGAGTTCAGCAGAGTATCGGGATACAAGATAAACATACAAAAATCAGTTGGATTCCTCTACACCAACAAAAAGAACATCGAGGAGGAAATCACCAAATCAATGCCATTTACAGTAAGTAGGCCCCAAGAAGAGAAAAATACTTAGGAATAAATCTTACCATAGATGTAAAAGACTTATACAAAGAAAACTACAGTACATTTCTGCAAGAAACCAAAAGAGACTTACATAAGTGGAAGAACATACTTTTCTCGTGGATAGGAAGACTTAACATCATAAAAATGTCTTTCTACCAAAAGCGATCTATACATTTAATGCAATTCTGATCCAAATCCCAAGGACATTCTTAAATGAGATGGAGAAACAAATCACCAACTTCATAGGGAAGGGAAAGAGGCCCCGGATAAATAAGGCATTACTGAAAAAGAAGGACAAAGTGGGAGGCCTTACTTCACCTGATTTTAGAACCTATTATACTGCCACAGTAGTCAAAACAGCCTGGTACTGGTACAACAACAGATACATAGACCAATGGAACAGAATTGAGAATCCAGACATAAATCCATCCACATATGAGCAGTTGATATTTGACAAAGGCCCGAAAACAGTTAAACAGGGAAAAGACAGTCTTTTTAACAAATGGTGCTGGCATAACTAGATATCCATTTGCAAAAAAAAAAAAAAAATGAAACAAGACCCATACCTCACTCCATGCACAAAAGGTAACTCAAAATGGATCAAAGACCTAAACATAAAGTCTAAAACAATAAAGACCTTGGAAGAAAAAATAGGGACAACGTTAGGAGCCCTAATACAAGGCATAAACAGCATACAAAACATTATAAGGAATGTAGAAGAAAAACTAGATAACTGGGAGCTCCTAAAAATCAAACACCTATGCTCATCCAAAGACTTCACCAAAAGAGTAAAAACGGCTACCTACAGACTGGGAAAAAGTTTTTAGCTATGACATTTCTGAGCAGTACCTGATCTCTAAAATCTACATAAAAAATCTACATGATACTGCAAAAACTCAACTGCGAAAAGACAAATAACCCAATTAAAAAATGGGCAAAAGATATGAATAGACACTTCACTAAAGAAGACATTCAGGTAGCTAATTGATATATAAGGAAATGTTCACGATCAGTAGCCATTAGAGAAATGCAGATCAAAACTAGAATGAGATTTCATCTCACTCCAACAAGGCTGGCATTAATCCAAAAAACACAAAATAATAAATGTTGGAGAGGCTGTGGAGAAATGGGAACACTTAAACACTGCTGGTGGGAATGTAAAACGGTACAATCACTTTGGAAATCGATTTGGCGCTTCCTTAAAAAGCTAGAAATAGAACTACCATACGATCCAGCAATCCTACTCCTTGGAATATATCCTAGAGAAATAAGAGCCTTTACACGAACAGATATATGCACACCCATGTTTATTGCAGCACTGTTTACAATAGCAAAAAGATGGAAGCAACCAAGGTGCCCATCAACGGATGAATGGATAAATAAATTGTAGTATATTCACACAATGGAATACTACACATCAATAAAGAACAGTGAGGAATCTGTGAAACATTTCATAACATGGAGGAACCTGGAAGGCATTATGCTGAGTGCAATTAGTTAGTTGCAAAAGGACAAATATTATATAAGATCACTATTATAAGAACTTGAGAAATAGTTTAAACGGAGAAGAAAACATTCTTTTGTGATTATGAGAGTGGGGAGGGAGGGAGGGTGGGAGGGGGCATTCACTAATTAGATAGTAGATAAGAACTACTTTAGGTGAAGGGAAACACAGCACACAATACAGGGGAGGTCAGCACAACTGGACTAAACCAAAAGCAAAAAAGTTTCCTGAATAAACTGAATGGTTTGAAGGCCAGCAGAGCAGGGGCAGGGGTCTGGGACCATGGTTTCAGGGGACATCTAAGTCAATTGGCATAATAAAATCTATTGAGAAGACATTCTGCATCCCACTTTGAAGATTGGCCTCTTGGGTCTTAAATGCTAGCAAGCAGCTATCTAAGATGCATTGATCGGTCTTAACCAACGTAGATTGGGGGAGAGTGAGGAATGCCAAGGACACAAGGCAATTATGAGCCCAAGAGACAGAAAGGGCCACATGAACCAGAGACTACATCATCCTGAGACCAGAAGAACTAGGTGGTGCCCGGCTACAACTGATGACTGCCCTGACAGGGAACACAACAGAGAACCCCTGAGGGAGCAGGAGAACAATGGGATGCAGACCTCAGATTCTCATAAGACCAGACTTAATGGTCTGACTGAGACTGGAAGGACCCCGGTGGTCATGGCCCCCAGAGCTTCTGTTGCCCCAGGTCAGGAACCATTCCCAAAGCCAACTCTTCAGACATGGATTACACTGGACAATGGGTTGGAGAGGGATGCTGGTGAGGACAGAGCTTCTTGGATCAGGTGGACACTTGAGACTATGTTGGCATCTCCTGCTTGGGGGGAAGATGAGAGGGTTGAGGGGGTTAGAAGCTGGTGAAATGGACACGAATAGAGTGAGTGGATGGAGAGAGCAGGCTGTCTCATTAGGGGGAAAGTAATTGGGAGTGTGTAGCAAGGTGTATATGGGTTTTTGTGTGAGGCACTGACTTGATCTGTAAACTTTCACTTAACGCACAACAAAAATTATTAAAAAAAAAAATTAGTGAGAGAAATTTTAAAAAAGACCTAATAAATGGAGGGATATTCCAAGACCAAAGAAGAATTGATGTGTTTGAGTTGTGGAGTTGGTGAAGAATATTGAATATACTAATGGTCTGCCATAAGAACCAACAAATCTTTCTTGGAAGAAGTACAGCCAGAGTGCTCCTCAGAAGTGAGAATGACGAGAGTTCATCTCACTTACCTTGGACATGTTATCAGGAGGGACCAGTTTCTGAAGGATGTCATGGTTGGTAACATGCAGGGTTAGTGAAAAAGAGGAAGACCCTCAATGAGATGGATAGACACAGTGGCTGCAACTATGGGCTCAAGCATAACAACGACTTGAGGATGGTGCAGGACCAGGCAGTGTTTTGTTCTGTTGTACACAGAGTAGCTATGAGTCGGAATCAAGTCTACGACACCTAACAACACCAAGTTTGTGGATTGGAATATTCTGTAGCGTAAAATATCTGTTCTCATCAAGAAAGAGTGGTGGGGAGGATTCCCAGGATATATTTCATATTCTATTTCTTGATCTGGCTGGTGATTACATGCATATGTTTCACTTAGTAAAGATCATTAGAATTTTTTTTTTTTTAAGGATTAAGATAGCTCAGAGTTACTTAGGTCAGGTATTAAATATGGAAGGAAAGTAATTTGAGAGCTCATTTGATATCCCTTAAACTTTTTGTGCCACTGTTATCTTTGCCTCAGAACTTAACACTTGATTATCTCTTTTCAACTGTATCTGGATGTGTGCGTATCTCTTCAAATAAGTTGTTTGTTTTTCAAAACAATCTGGTTTGGATTTATATGTCTCATGACACATAGACATTACAACGACAGGCATATAAGGAATCCGATAACATCTGGTTGATTTTTGGGAAAGGCCATGTGCCATGTTCACTGAGAGCCCCTGCACATTCTTGCTGGTTATCTCAAGAATGTAAGGCCGTGACCATTTTTGCTGTTGCTGCTGTTAGTTGCTGTCAAGTTGGCTCTGGCTCATGGAGACCCCATGTACAACAGAATGAAACATTATTCAGTCATGGCTGTTTTCATGATCTTTGATATGCTACAGTCCACTGTGTACTTGGAGCACCTTCCAACCTTGGGGGCTTATCTTCCAGCACTGTATTGGGCAATGTTCTGTGATCTATAGGATTTTCACTGCTAATTTTCAGAAGTAGATTGTCAGGTCTTTCTTCCTAGCTCGTTTGAAACCTGTCCCCCTTACATATATTTGAAATACATGTAGAGCACAACAAACTGACAAATGAGTGGTGGGGCCATTCTTCACTCAGGGTTTTTCTCACAGCTTTCTTTGCAGCCAGCAATCTTTAAAGATGAGATAATATCTCCCTCTGGACAAAATGTAGGCTTGCTTCCACTCACTATAAAAGCAGTGAATTCCCCAAGTCAGGCTTCCTCTCGTACACTACAACTCATTGAGTATGCAGGTATCATTTAGGGTCACCAGCATCACTCCTTCCTCTGTGGGACTTGCAGGACACAGAGAATTAAAGCCAATGAAAATGAAGTTCTAGCAACTGCTTCTTCTGTGAGTCATGAAGTCCTTTGTCTTTAGACCCAGAAGTCTAAGGTTTTCTGCCAGTATCCAGGAAACATTAACAAATAGAGTTAAATCTCAGGCCCTGAACAGTTGCTTTTTGTTTTTCACCCTGCACACATAATTTTATTTTTTTGTGTGTGCTTTTAATGAAAATTTACAGAGCAAATAAGTTTCTCATTAAATAATTAATACGCATATTGGTTTGTGATGTTGGTTGCCAACCCTGCCATGTCAACACTCTTCCCTTTTTGACCTTGAGATCCCCATTTCCATTCATCCAGCTTCCTGCCCCCTCCTGCCTTCTCTTCCTTGCCCCTGGGCTAGTATGCCCATTTTGTCTCGTATACATGGTTGAACTACATGTGTTATTATTTGTTTTATGGGCCTGTCTAATCTTTGGCTGAAGGGTGAACCTCAGGAGTGACTTACTGTTAAGTTAAAAGGGTGCCTGGAGGCTGTACTCTCAGGGTTTCTCAGGTCTCTGCCAGACCAGTAAGTCTGGTCGTTTTTGTGAGTTTGAATTTTGTTCTACATTTTTCTCCAGCTCTATCCAAGACCATCTACTGTGATCCCTGTCAGAGCAGTCGGTGGTGGTAGCTGGGCACCATCTAGTGCTGGACTCAGTCTGGTAGAGGCTGTGGTTGTTGTGATCCATTAGTTCTTTGGACTAATCTTTCCTTATGTCTTTGGTTTTCTTTATTCTCCCTCGATCCAGATGGTGTGGGACTAGTAGACATCTCTTAGATGACTGCTTACAAGCTTTTCAGACCCCAGACGCTACTCACCAAAATACGATGTAGAACATTTTCTTTATAAACTATATTATGCCAACAGAGCTAGATATTCCCTGAGACCATGGTCCCTATAGCCCTCAGCCCAGTAATTCGGTCCCTCAGGGAATTTGGGTGTGTCTATGAAGTTTGTATGACTTTGCCTTGGTCAAGTTGTGCTGTATTGCACAGTTCTTGAACCCATCAGGTAGCTAAAAGTGTGAGGAAGCAAATAGGAGATGAGAAAGAGAATAATTGCAAAAACAGGATAAAGAAGAAGTGATAAGGCATATAATAAGCATTAAATGGCATGTATGTGAAATATACAATAGAACCTTGAATTCTTTCTATAGAATTTTTGGATGCAAAAATTACCGTTAGAAAATGTGAAGACTGGTACAATCCGGTCAAAACATGAGGTTTGCAAATTCACTTTTTGATAATATGTTGAAGAATTAGACTAGAAAGAATCTAAATATGTAAACCTTTAAGAAGTTAATGTTCATAATGCCCTCACTAAGTCAGGAAAAGAGGAAGAAAAGGAAAATCTTTTTTCTTAAATAAAAATACTCCCCACCGTCACCACTATAACCAAGAAAAACTTCCACTCATTTGGATCAGTTTGATTCAATTGATTCAAAAAGCGTTTAGTGAATATCCTCTTATCTACTCAATGGACCAGGCAAAGACTTATAAACTCTAGTAGATGCTCGGAGCTTCAAGATGGATTCTGGTAAAAGGGATTAAAAATAACTTAGGAAGCTAACCTATAGGTCAAGATCTTGGCAAACAGCAAGTGGTGACTTTAGTACTTGTCAGGAAGGTGAACACATTCAGAAGCATGCACTTGAAATTTTGGTTTCATCGATAAAATTCAGTAATGGGGTTGGCCTACAGAAATCTCCAGAGATGTGAGATTATCCTATGAGAAATAAACTGAAATCACAGCAGAGATTGGGGAACTATCTTTACCTAAGAACAGCTGAGGGATAAGAAACAAAGCCAAAGCAAGCAAGCAAACAAAGAAAAGCTTAGAGAAAATGCCCTCTGTAAGAAAGCAGATACAGAAATTGAAGTGCAGAAGGCCAAAGACATTTGATCCTGACAGTTCAATGTTGAGAAAAGAGTCAGGGGCTGACAAAGGAGAAGAAGAAGATCAGAAGTAGGGAAGCCATCAAGAGATTTTAGACCTTCTGTTACTAAGATCAGTAAAGATGGAAAGAAAACAACTAATCCTATTTAATATGGCTAGGAAGTGAAGGAGGAAAATAAATAGCTGCAGTATTACTGTTCCATTAAAACAAAGTGCAAGCCATATTTGTAATTTTAAATATTGTAGTAGCTACATTAAAAAAGTAAAAAGAAAAAACTGAAATTAACTTAGTAATGTACTTTATTTAACCCAATATACCCATATTACTGTTTCAAAATATGATCAATATAAAAACTATTAATATTTTACATTCTTTTTTCATACCAAGTCTTTGAAATGTGCTGTGTATTTCATACAGCACATCTCTCTTCCAACCAGCCACATTCCAAGTACGTAATAGCTATATGCAACTAATGGCTACCTTGTTAGACAACACAGATCTGGTCTACCATATATAGAAAGAATGATTAAATTTGATGGGAAGATTAGGAAGAGAGTTCTAAGAAATACAGAAATCTGTATAAAGAGTTTCAGGAGAATGAAAGGACTTGATTAGACAAAGAAAGGATAGAAGGATGTGTGTTCTCAGAATAAGAGAATGAGGCAATAGGTAAGTGGAATGAGGTAAAGATTTCTTTGCAAGTGAAGACAGGAGTTAGAGTGGAGGAAAAAAAAAATTTTTCTACTCCAAATAGTCTAATTCTATATTGTGTGCCAAGAATAGGGAGATCTATAAGAAAAAAAAATGCAAACATAATAACTGAGGGGAGATATGCTCAAGGAACAAACAAATCTGCCTTGGAAGAAGACAACCAGAATGCTCCTCAGAAGCAAGGATGGCGACACTACATCTCACGTACTTTGGACAATGTTATCAGGAGGGATTAGTCTCTGGAGAAGAACATCATGCTTGGTTAAGTAGAGGGTCAGTTAAAAAAAAGGAGACCCTCAATGAGATGGATTGACACAGTGTTTGCAACGATGGACTTAAGCATAACAATGATTGTGAGGATGGCACAGAACTGGGCAGTGTTTCGTTCTGTTGTACATAGGGTCACTATGAGTCAGAACCTACTCGATGGCACCTAACAACAACAATGACATGCTCAAAAAGGATTGGATAAATCTGCTGCAAAAAACCTCTCTAAAGTGTTGAAAAGCAAAGATAACACCTTGAAGACTAAGGTGCACCTGACCCAAGCCATAGTGTTTTCAATCGCCTCATATGCATGTGAAAGTTAGACAATGAATAAAGAAGACTGAAGAAAAATTTACACTTTTGAATTGTGGTGTTGGTGAAGAATATTGAATATACCACAGACTGCCAAAAGAAAGAATAAATCTGTCTCTGAAGAAGTAACCAAAAATGCTCCTCAGAAGCCAGGAGGGCGAGACTACATCTCACATACTTTGGGCATATTATCAGGAGGGCCCAGTCCCTGGAGAAGGACATCATGCTTGGTAAAGTGAGGGTCAGCAAAAAAGAAGAAGACCCCCAACGAGATGAATTGGCACAGTGGCAGCAACAGCGGGCTCAAGCATAACAGAAATTATAGGATGGTGCGGGATCAGGCAGTGGTTCGTTCTGTTGTACATTAGGTCGCTATGAGTCAGGACTGACTCGATGGCAACTAACAGCAACATGCTCAAGGATTAGTATGGATTATGAGCAAAATAATCTATGGAAAAAGAATGAGTAAATTTCCTGAGGAAATATTAACTTAGTGATGTGGAAAGATTAATTAAATCAATAGAAGAAAAGCATTAATATTTGGAAAAATAGATACAAATTATTTCTTAAATTGTATCCTTGGTTCATTTTTTAAACTTTTTATTTTGAAATAATGTTAGAGTTGTAGAAGAATTATAAAGGTAGTACAAAGTATTCTTATATACCTTTTACCCAGCTCCCCGTAATGTTCCATTTTACAGAACTATGGTATAACATGGTTCTATAATTACACTGGTACGCTATTATTAATTAAGCTACAGACTTTATTCAGATTTCAACTGGTGCATTTTTATCTGTATGTTTATTTTTCTCTTATGAATGCATATGCAGAGATGAAGAGAAAATAGTCCACAGGAATGATCCAGAACTCTGCTAAAGGGTTGGTGAGCTGCTGTATAGGGCCTCAGCTGTGCATCCAGGCAGACAAAGCTGAATAAAAGGGTGAATCTGGAGACCTCAACTGATTGACCAGAAGGCCTTGAAAACCGGGAGAGAGGCAGGGTAACATTAGAGGAAGCTGTGGTCAGACAAGGAGTCCCTGGATGGTACAAACAGTTAATGCACTTGACTACTAATCAAAAAGTTAGAGGTTCGAGTCTACCCGGAGACACCTCAGGAGAAAAGTCTGGCAATCTACTTTCAAAAAATCAGTCATTGAAAACCCCATGGAGCACAATTCTAATCTGACACACATGGGGTCACTATTAGTCGGAATCAACTAGGCAATAACCGGTAAGGTGGTCATAAAGGTAAGGCTCAGAACTGGAAAGTTAAAGAAGAATGCCTGGAACTGCATAGCAGGCTGTGATTAGAAGGCTTAATTAAGCATTCAAAATGCTTAGTGTGTGGCTTTTGTACCTCTGTGGCTCAAATTAACTATTTCTCTAAGCAAATAGAGATGAATTGGCCTGAGTAACAGCAAGAAAACTGCTTTTTTTAAATTCTTTTATATAAAACTAACATAAAAAGCAGTCCAGTAATTTTGGTGCTATGGATGTATACTGAGATCACAATCTCTTTTTACATGTTTTTTTGATAGACGGGCTTGAGAGTGCTTTGAAAATCAGAGTATCTATAATGAACTACAACCAGAATGCTCCTTAGAAGCCAAGGATGGCGAAACTATGTCTCATATACTTTGGACATGTTATCAGGAGAGATCAGTCCCTGGAGAAGGACATCATGCTTGGTAAAGCAGAGGGTCAGTGAAAAAGAGGAAGACCCTCAGTGAGATGGATTGATACGGTGGCTAGAACAATGAGCTTCAGCATAACAACGATTGTGAGGATGGCGCAGGACCGGGCAGGGTTTAGTTCTGCTGTATATAGGGTTGCTGTGAGTCAGAGATCAACTCGACAGCACCTAAGAAACCCCACCATCAATGGGTACCATACAAACAAACAAACTGGTGCTCTAAAACTCTGAAGAACTCTGTTATAGTCTCCTAAATAATATATCATAATTTCATATACTATTTTTATTTAATGAACTCAGAGGCCAAGCTCTGTAGGTATAAATTTACAAGGTATATGCCTCTGTCAAAACGATCAAGTTTATCCAAAAAAGGAGAAAAAAATCTTCAACTTTTCCATGTGTATCTATGTCAATGCATTTTATAATGAAGCTCTTAGGAATTAATTCAAAGAGGCTGCTCCTGAGCCCTTCACGTAGTATAACTCATTTTTCCTGATGTCAGACTCTGTTCTTATTATTCTTAGAGGCTACTACCCTATGCTGCCTTGTAAATGATTCTTTTCAAGTCTGACTTAGATTGCCAGAGAAAAACATAAACAAAATGAAATGTGGGCCAAAGTAAATATTAATTTAAAAACTATGGCTCTAGGTCCGAAATGAAGTCAGCGTTTTGGCTAACATCTGCAGTTTTGCTAAGCTGTCTGCATTTTTAGTAAGTGGGAAACAAGAAGGAAAAACAGAGCTAAAGAGAGAAAATATTAGTGCTAACAGGCACAACAACACATGAGAGAAAGCAGACCTAGAAGTAAGGTGAGTTTTCTCTTCAGCTTTCCCAGTTCCAGTTGGTTTGAGCATGTGGGAATCTCAGTATTTCCCTGGATCATGGAATTGCTTTCCCCAGGACACCAACACAGGCTTTCCTCTAAAAGCCTGCTGTGCCACGCAGCCTCTCATCACCCTTGGAGCAGGTCAAGTTTGGTTTCCCGCTTTCCTGTAGAGTTCTGCTCAGTCTTCTGGAATTGAGCTGCTAGGAGAGGCCTAAGGGGAAAATTTTGTTGCCAAGGAAGATGTCATGCTAGCTGTTTATTTCCTTATGAGCTGAAGGCTTTCTTGTGTAATTGAATAAAAAAAAAAAAAAAAATTGAATAGATGCCTTCAAATCTTATGCTTAATGCACTTTACAGTTTATGAAGCCCTTTCACAATATGTGGACACGTTTGCCTTCACAATAATAACCCTATGGGGAAACTGTGGCAGCAGTCCTAATTAGTAGTCCTAATTTTATAAATTAGAAAACTGAGGCTTAAAAAGTTTTATTGATTTGCTAGTTTCATTGGCTTATCTCCCCACCATTCTTGCTACTATATTGCACATTATCATTTTTTAAAAACTTGTTTTTCTAATTAGTTTAACTAAAAAATATATCCGTATGCAAGGTCTTTTGAGCAACTTCAGAATGTGTATATTAACGTAACCAGGAAAATGTTGTTATGGAATATCTTCATATACATCTAATCCAGAAAGAGAAAATGTATGCTTATCTTAAAACTTTGATCTTGCAGTGCTATAAATTCTGCAACATTTCAAATATTTAGCCTATCTTCTAGAATGTTCCATGAATTCTTGAAATATTTAATTTTGAATGTGCTACAGCTGTTTTACAGCTGTTTTCAGTAAAAGGAACTTGCTCATTTGGTATTTTTTTCAGTAGTTTAAAACCTATTATGAAACATCAATAGAAACAACAAATTAATCAATATTAACTAAGTTATGAATCATGTTTTCAAATGTGGGTGCTTGTCGTATTTAGAAAAATCTACATACGTACCCAAGTTGAGAAACCTGTTGTAGTCTGTGAAAACCAGCATCTTAATGCTAGTGCATCAGACCGTTTTGCTCACGAAGGTAAATTATGATAAATGCAAAATCCTCACGCCACAAAGTTTCTGACCATTCAAGAAATCGCTTTCAAGTGCCTATGGTTTTCATATTTGTACCTTGAAATACAATTGGGAATTATAAAATAATGGAGGTGGCAGAATTAATAAAATACAGGAAGGAAGCAGAACTTCTTTAATTTTCTAAGGCTGTATGTACAGAGTATATGGCTGAAATTTAGGCATGAGTACTTTATCATCTCATAAGCTAAGTATTTAACTGAAGAAAGACCATTGAGGATTTTCTACTTTACAGTTGTAAACAGTCTTGGTTCCTATTTCAGTACCATTAATATTGGGTCACCTGAGTTGTAATAGATTCCATGGATCTAAAATATTGTCTACAGTGAGTTTCACTGCAATACTTTCCAATGCCCTTTGATTTTGAAAGTTCCATTTCAGACATGGAAAATGTCAACATAACACATTAATAGCCAGAATTTATTCTATTAGGAAAGAAATGTGTTTCAAATATTTTAAGGAACTCAGTTTCATATTCTTAATATTTTTGAAGGGCTAAAAAGGGAAGAATGAAAACCAGCATACTTTGCAACACAGAAAATATTTAACATGATCATAAATACAAAATTCTCACAAGATCTTTCTACAATGAATAATAGAAAAAAATGTTACCACCTGACATTTCCTTGGACGCAGTAGTTATTTGATATGAAAGTTTTTGAAGTTAAACTGGGAGCTATTTGATAGGTCAGGTATATATACCAAACTACTAGCCTTTACCTGGAGCAGTGGATAATTCAAAATATTAGAAAATCCCATCAGTTGCATTACATAATTTTTAGAAGAATCTTAGCTCCCTAATAATAGCTGACTGGTCTTCTGGTAGGCAATATATGCCATCAGCTAAAAGGGTGTTTTGTAAAGTAGTTGAGGACACTTGAGCGAGGAATTGCTATGTCCATAGAATAAAAATAAAAAGCCATACTCATTTGTACATCATGTTGCTGTTGTTGTTAGATGACGTCGAGTTGATTGCTACTTAAAACAACCCTGTGTATAACAGAATGAAACACTGAACCATCCTGCGCTATCCTAAAAATCGTTGCTATGTTTGAGCCCATTGTTGCAGCCACTAAGTTCAATACATTTTGTTGAGGGTCTTCTACTTTTTCACTGACCTTCTAATTTACCAAGCGTGATGTCCTTCTCCAGGGACTAGTCCCTAGATAAGAAGTCTTGCCATAGTTCCTACATAAGAAGCCTTGACATCCTTGCCTCTAAGGACCATGTTGGCTGTACTTCTTCCAACACAGATTTTTTCACTCTTCTGGCTGTTTAAGGTATATCCAATATTCTTCACCAATGCCATAATTCAAAGGCATCAATTCTTCTTCAGTCTTCATTATTTATTGTCCAGCTTTCACATGCATGTAAGGTGATTGAAAATATCATGGTTTAGGCCAGGTACACCTTAGTCCTCATCTTTTTTTTTTTTTTTTTAACACTTTAAAAAGGTCTTTTGCAGTAGATTTGCCCAATGCAATATGTCATTTGATTTCTTGACTGCTGCTTCTGTGGGCATTGATTGTGTGTCCAGGTAAAATGAAATTCTTTTTAACTTCCGTCTTTTTTGCTGTTTATCATGATGTTGTTTATTTGTCCAGTTGTGAGGATTTTTGTTTTCTTTATGCTGAGGTGTAATCCATACTGAAGGCTCCGGTCTTTGATCTTCATCAGTACGTGCTTCAAGTCCTCTTCACTTTCACCAAACAAGGTTGTGTCATCTGCATATCACAGGTTGTTACTAAATCTTCCTCCAATCCTGATGCCGTGTTCTTCTTCGTATAGTCCAGCTGCTCAGATTATTTGCTCAGCATAAGACTGAATAGGTATGGCAAAAGGATACAACCATATGCACACCTTTCTTGATTCAAATGACTGGCTCTTGGTCTATGTACCAGTTACGCATGAACACAATGAAATGTTATGGAATTCCCATTGTTTAAAATTTTATCTATATTTTGTTATGATCAACACAGTGGAATGCCTTTGCATAGTCAGTAAAGCGCAGGTAAACATCTTTCTGCTATTCTCTGCCTTCAGCAAAGATTCATATGACTTTAGCAATGATATCCCTTGTTCCACATCCTTTTCTGATTCTGGCTTGAATTTCTGGCAGTTCTCTGTTGATTTACTACTGCAACAGTTCTTGAATGATCTTCAGCAAAACTGTACTTACTTGTGATATGAATGATATTGTTCAATAATTTCCACATTCTGCTGTATCGCATTTGTTTGGAATGGGCACATACATGGATCTCTTCCAGTCAGTTGGCCAGGTAGCTGTCTTCCTAATTTCCTAATTTCTTGGCATGGATGAGCGAGCATTTCCAGTATTGCATTCCTTTGTTGAAACATCTCAACTGGTATTCTGTCAATTCCTGGAGACTCGTTTTTCGCCAATGCCTTCAGCACAGCTTGGACTTCTTCCGTCTATTCCACCACCTGTGATCCCAGAGAACAAAGCATCAAGCCACAGAGGATTATTCTTATGCCTTGAAACTTAATGGAATTTTCCCTACTGTGTTTCAGATTTGCTTGGGACCCGTAACCCATTTATTCCTTCCAGTTTTTCCCTTTTTGAATGGGAATATCTATCCTATGCCTGTCTCACCATTATATTTTGGGGAGCCTATAACTTGTTTTCTAGTTTCACATATCCACAGGTGCAGATCTAGTTTGCCCCAGGATAGATCATATCTAGAATCTCACCCTACCTTACATATAGATTTACATGGTGATATTTGGGAATTTTTGAGTTGGTGATATTTGAATCAGATTTGGACATTGAAGTGATGTTGAAATGGGGTAAGACTTTTAGGAATGTTAAGATGTGCTGCATATATTTTGCATACGGGAAGGACATTAATGTCAGTGGGCCAGAGAGAAGACTGTAGTGGGGTAAATAGCATATCCCCCAAATTCATGTCCACTAAAAAATGTCCACTAGAAAACTGTAAATGTGACCTTATTTGGAAATATAGTCTTTGTACATGTCATTAACTAATGATCGAGAAGAGATTGTATTGGATTAGGGTGGGCCCTAAATCCTACGAGAGTGTCCTTTAAAAAGATAGAAAAGGACACACAACAATCTTTGATGGTTATAAAGGAGGTGAGGGATGGAGATGGAAAAAAAAGGGGGGGCACAGAGATATGCAAAGAGGAAGGCCATGTGAATATGAACTCAGATGTTAGAGCTATGCTGCCACAAGCCAAGGAACCCCTGGGGCCACCAAAAGCTGAAAGAGGCAAAGAAGGATTCTTCCCTTGAGTCATTAGAAGGAGCATGACCCTGCCAACACCTTCATTTCAGACTTCCTGCCTCCAGATCTGTAGGAGAATACATTTATACTGTTTTAAGCCACCTACTTTGTGATAATTTGTTATGGTAACACTAGGGAACTCATACAACCATTATTCTAACTTCTACCACCATAGATTAGTTTTGTCGGAGCACTACAAGATTAGTTTTTTTGAGCACTACAAAAATGGAGTCTACCTAAAGCATGTACTGTTTGCATCTAGCTTCTTTTACTTATCTATGTTAGTGCATGTAGTATTTGCATGTGACAATAATTCGTTCATTTTCATAGCAGTATATTTTTTCCAAAGTATGAATATGCTATAATTTATTTATCCATTCTTTTTTTTTTTTTATGGTTGATAGACATTAGTACTGCTTCCAGTTTTAGACAATTAAAACTGGTACCGATATTAACATTCTTATAGATGTCTTTGAAGATATATGGTAATTTTATGTGAATAATGCACACCTTCTATATTTGCTTGATTTGTCTGGATTTCATAAGCTCCTCTATGTCAGTGTTTTTACACTAACACGTAAACAAACAAAAAAACGCATAGCAGTGTTTACGAAAATACCGTGCATGGTGGGGGAGCAGTTGGCAAACAAGCATAGAAAGCATGCATTATTTGCATAAAATATGGTATATGCACTTCTTTTTTTTGTTTGTTTAGTTCATTCACAAATGTTTTGAAGGTTTTTTTTTTTTTTTTTGTAGGCTTTGCTGCTGGATACAAAATAAAGGCATAAAACTATATTTTTGTCAAAAGTTGTACCATATGTACAAGGTCTAAGCTATAAAAATATTTCAAAATATACAATTGTTTTTAGTAACGCATGCTGTCAAAGTTGGTCCATATTAATACCTAGGAGGGGAATTATTGGTTGTTATGGATTGAGCTGTATCCCACATAAAGTTATGCCATAATCCTTCCTAACCCTTGCAATGGTGCATATGAACTTTTTTGGTAAAATAGGGTTCTTCTTTGCAGATTTTATTAAGTCACACCAAATTAGGGCGGGTCTTAATCCTAATCCTTTCTGAGTGGACTCATAAAAGAAAAGGACAGACACAGAAAGAGAGTCACACGCATGGGCAAGATAGCACGTAAGGATCTCTCTACAGCCCAGGAGTACAAGAAACCCCTGGGGCTTCAGAAGTTGAAGAGGACAAAGCATAAACTTCCACTAGAGCTGACTGAGAAAGCATATCCCTGCTGAGACCCAGAAATCAAATTTCTAGACTCCAGAACTGAGAGAAAATAAATTTATGTTCTTTAAAGCCACTCACTTCATGGTATTTTGTTATGACAGCGCTAACTGACTAAAGCTTTGGTCACAGGATATATTTTGTTTTAATAATAGTAGCTAGTGCCAAAAAAGTTTTCAAAATGATTTTACTGATTTATATTCTGAAAAAAGTGTCTAATTTCCTGCTGTTCCATATCCTTACCAACACTTGGTATTTTCTCTCTTTTAGCCACTATTGCTCGTGTATATAATGGCATCTCATAGTGGTTTTAATGTTCATTTCTCAGATAAATAAATAAAGTGAACTTTTTTCCAGGTGTTTATTTGTCATTTAACAGCCTCTGTTTATGTGAAATGCCGTTTTTATCTGTTGTGGAGTGAATTGTGTCTCCCAAAATACATATTGAAATTCTAACCCTTGCACATATAAATAAGACCCTTTTGGAAATAGAGGTTTTTCTTTTGTTATGTTAATAAGGTGATGAGGGTGTAGGGATTCTAAACCTAATTGCTTCTGAGTTATAAAGATAGCAGAATAGACACAGAGACACACATAAGGGGAAGAAGCCGTATGATGACAGACACACATGAAAGATGCATCTGTAAGCCCAGGAACCTCAAGGATTGCCAGCTCCTAAAAGCTGAAATAGACAAAGAATATCCTCCTGGAGCCATGTCCTGAATTCTAGCCTACTGAACTGTGGAAAAATAAATTTATGTTTTTTTACAGTCACCTGCTTGTAGTATTTAAGTGATAGTAGCTCTAGGTAACTGAGACAGTCTATTTTCTAATTTTTTATTTGTTTGGTTGTTTGTTTGTTTGTTTTTCCCGCCTTCCTTCCTGCCTCTTGCCCTCTCTTTTTCTTTTTATATTCTTGACACAAGGCTTTGGCTGGTAACATATATTGCACATAAACTTCTTCCTGCCTGCTTACTCTCTTAATGGTATCTTTTAATAAACAAAAATTCTTAAAATTAATGGCGTCATATTTATCACTCTTTTTTTGGCTAATCTTTTTTTATGTCCTATTTTAAAAAAAAGTATCAACTCCAAATTCTCATGAAGATTTTCTTCTGTACTTCTTCTAGAAGCTTTATTGTTTTGCCTTTCAAATCTTAAGTGTATTTTTTCATTGGGAAATTCCAAAAGTACATTCCACTATGCCAAAGTGAAGTTAATAAAAAGAAATACAAAAAGCAACAGGAAACAAAACAAAACAAAATAATTCTCTTCCAAGCATGTGCTTTTTTGTGGCTATTAAAATATTCCTTTTTGTTGAATTGGAGGACTGAGTTTAAAGAGCCATTTCTTCTAAATATTGACTTCCTTTTTGGTTTTGACAAGCAAAGGGCACCAAAAAAATTGCCTAAGTGTTATGTGCTTACATTTCAGCAGTTTGTTATTGGCTACCGCAATCTGTCTGAAAAGCTGTCAGAGATCTACTTTCTATTGTGTTATAATAAAATAATTTTTATATTTGGTATTTTTTAGGATTGTTCTTTTTGTACTGCTTGATTTTTTTTCCCTTGTGCCAGGAAGAGATTTTACTCATATATTTTCAGACATAAATAAATGACTTAACAGGTTTACTTCCAGGGTTATAAATCAACCACTCATAATTTATTGCTATACTTACTTTAAATATACTGAAAGTAAACTAGCAAAAGGAAAATGATTCTAAAAAATAAAGGAAAATAGAAAACAAAAAGAAAAAAAGAGTGAATGGCTGTATACAAAAATGTTTACTAAAGTCAACTCTGGTTATCAGAATAATGAGAACATTCAATTTTCATATTTCTACCCCTCCCCCTCAAATGGCTGTGATCTTTTGGAAGTAGATGACCTTCCTTCCTAGGTACCTCTGGGTGGATTCAAACCACCAACCTTTCTGTTAGCAGCTGGACACTTAATGGTTTGTGCCACGCAGGGCTGCTTGTAATTTTATTTGTAATAAAAATTTTTCACTTTGGATTATTCATTTAGTGTTTATACCAAAGGAAAAAAAAAAAAACCACAAACTCGTTGCTGTTGAGTCAATTCCAACTTATAGCCAACCTGTAGGACAAAATGGAACTGCTCTATAGGGTTTCCAAGAAGGGCTGGGGGATTTGAACTGCTGACCTTTTGGTTAGCAGCCAAGATCTTAACCACCAGGGCTCCAGTCATCATATAGCACTTTCAAAATTGTGTTTGATGTTCTAGAACCATAAAACTAAATTTAAAAGTTATCACATTGAATTGCGAAACTCAATTTATCGTACTTTTAAAACAAAATCCTTGATTAGATCTTTCCTATGAAACTGGGCCATAAATGATCATGATTGGCAATAAGTTCATGCAGTTAAAATATTTATAGCTATGATATATTCTTATTATACTCATTTGGTCATGCTCATGTGAAGTTAACAGTATGCATAAAATTATTTAACACTGATCTAATAGGATAATAGTTTCATGGCGCAGGCCCTTTTCCATGCTGACCATTATTTGGTATTCCCAGCAGAGATTGGGGCTCTCAGGTGAATGTTCGTATATAATGATATATATCTATTATCTGTTATAATGAATAACATAATGAAGCTTCCATAATATTCATAGTCTCACATCTGTTTATAAGCTACAGATTTTGGGGTAGCCAAAACTAGACTTATCATTAGATAAAATAGAATTTGTCACATCACTTTGATAGTTTGATCAAGGGGAAATAAAAGAATATCATGGCTAAAATATTAAAGGTAGCAGATAACTAAGAGATGAGAAAAACGAAACTGAATTAGTTAGGAACTATTTAGGCTTCAAGTTACTTAAAGCCTAACAACAGTGGCTTAAGTGAAGATTTATTTTACTTATTTAAGACAAAGTTTTAGTTGGTAAGAAAGCTTAATGATATCAGGATGTTTTTCCTCACAGTTGAAAAATGCCTCCTGTAGCATAGGTCATCATTTCCAAATTCCTGGTAGGAACAAAGGTATGAGAGAAAGGAGAGTATGGGAAGATTTTTGTATCTCATTGGCCAGAACACTTTAACATGGGTACCCATGTAACCTAATATATACACTGGTTCTGGGGATTAGGATGTGGGTGTCTTTGGGGTGCCATTATTCTACTTGCCACTGTATTATACACTAATAACATAACCATCAGTTAAGTAAACATACACCATGTACCAAAGCAGAACAAATAAAACAAACAAAAACCAAATAATAATAACAAAAGAATAGAATAAAGTGATATCCCATTCCCCACTGCTATAGAGTCAATTCCAACTCATAGCGACCCTATAGGACAGAGTAGAAACATCTTATAGAGTTTCCAAGTAGTTCCTGGTGGATTTGAACAGCCGACCTTTTGGTTAGCAGCTGTAGCACTTAAGCACTATGCCACCAGGGTTTCCTAAAGTGATATAGAAGAACATTAATGATGGGAATATGCATCGATACCCACTCACATACACACACAAACTCACCACCTCCTGCAATTAATAACATCAAAAAGATGAGAGAAGGTATTTCATCTGCAAAAAAATAAACCAACAATCAGAAAGAATGAGCTCTGAAAAATTGAAAACCTTGATTGCCAAAATAAAATTTTAAAGTTTTGAGATATAAATTTAAAGGTGTTCTTAGAAAATAAAACAAAACATAAAAGGATTTTTAAAAATAAGAGAAAATATGAGACCTGGAGGATTAATCCAATAGATCTATTTTCTGACAAGTAGGGTTCCAGAAAAAGGGGCTGAGTACGTGGAAGAGAGAAAAATATTAAGAAATAATATATGGAAATTTCTCAGAGTAGACAGATATATGTCTTTTATTAAAGGGGCGTAGTAAATAAAAACAATGAGTAAAAATAGATTCACAGAACAGGTGAAAAGAATCATTAAAAAAAATCTAAGCCTGATGATAATAAATAATGATTATCAGAAAGGCAACAGCTTTTTGACAAGCTCTTAATTCCTTAAAACCTTGAAGACAAATTGTTTTCAGCCAAGAATTGAATGCACAGCTAAATTAGCAATAAAGCAAAAAAAAAGAAAAGCAAAAGGGTAGAACTAATGTATTTTCAGAAAATCGAAGAGCCACAGAAAAATTTACCTAGTATTCACTCTTTCTTAGGAAATCATTTGATGATGTTTTCAACAGAACAAAGGGTGCAAATAAATGAGAAGAAAAAAAAGAGAGAGAGATTTGGAATTCATGGAACAAGGATGCTAACGCAGGGAAGTCTGGGAAAGAGAGCTAAGGTTTCATGTGATCAGATGCCCATTCCTAAGCCAATTATGTGCCGAGGTTAAGGCAGTGCTTTGATTGGCCAAACTTGATTCAACACCTCCACCCTCATACACCTTCAGAGTCCCAAGATTCTGAATGAGGAAGGGCTGGGTTTCTCCAAACAAAATGGTATAATTTACTAGAAAAAAATAACATAGTTTCATTTACATATACCCTATTACTATGAACCATGCCAGGGTATCAAATAATTGAATTACTACCGCTACCAGTTGCCGTACAGTTAATTCTGATTTATGGCAAACCCTTGTGTATCACAGTAGAACTGTGCTCCAAAGGGCTTTCAATGGTTGAGTTTTTGGAAGTAGATTGCCAGGCCTTTTTTCCAAGGTACCTCTGGGTATACTAAAACTGCCAACCTTCCAGTTAGCAGCCAAGCACCTTAAGTGTTTTCACTACCCAGGGACTCCAAACAATTGAAGGAGAGTGAGAAATGCATGGTAAGGTCTGCAAGTATTAACATTCATTTATTCATTCTTCATTCATTCAACGAAAAGGGCAAAGTTCTTACCCTCTTGGAGCAGGGAATAAGCAAATAATCAAATAGATGGCATTCTAAGTGACATTTTATGTGACATAAATAAGTCAATCCTTAGAGATCTAGAGATTGGACCACAGAATTCCAGTTTGCTACCCATCTTTAGAGAAGACAAAATTGAAATACAGTCACCAGATGAATTATGCCATAGTTATAGCATTTCTTGCTTTTTCATTTTCTATCTTGTTTTGGAAATTGTAGTATTACACCACTATAGAGCAAATAGAATTTCGGCTCTGTGGGGCAGTTCTACTCCATTCTATAGGGTCGCTAAGAGTCACAGTCCACTCAACGGCAGTGGGTTTTGTATAGAGCAGATGGAAATCCTGGTGGCTTAGTGGTTAAGTGCTGTGGCTGCTAACCAAAAGGTTGGCAGTTTGAATCCACCAGGCTCTCCTTGGAAACCCTGTGGGGCAGCTATTCTGCCCTATAGGGTTGCTGTGAGTTGGAGTCAACATGGCAGCAATTTTTTTTTTTTTTTTTTGGAGAGCAAATAGAATCACTATTTTATGTAGTTGATTTAATGTGCCATTGATTATCTATCTCATTTTCAACACTTATAAAATGCTTTCCCTTTTGGAAATTTGGAGAGTCGTAGTTGGGCTTTCTCAGAGAAGGCAGTGTCTTCTCACAGAACCCTCTCCCTGCACTTAAGATGATAAATATTCCATTGCCGAGGAGGCGACGTAGAGTTAGAAGAAATATCTGGAATAATTTGTATAAAGGCTCCTTTGCAGTTGTTTATAAATGCTGTTCCCCAGCCTAGCACCCATATTACTTCTGTTGTGAAACTCCCCAAGGTGTGAGTGATGGAAGGCATATCCCTGCCAGCCTTCCCCCATAAACAGCAGGAGAGAAGAAACCCTACCTCTCCTTATCAAGGAGGCAACCAGGCATCCATGATAGCTTCATAGAGGTGTAA
This sequence comes from Loxodonta africana, assembly GCF_030014295.1. Lineage (NCBI taxonomy): Eukaryota > Metazoa > Chordata > Mammalia > Proboscidea > Elephantidae > Loxodonta > Loxodonta africana. Next base: position 42,248,458 of record NC_087346.1, on the reverse strand, counting down.
CTTTTAGGTATTTGCTCATTTTTCTCACGCGTTTGAGACCTGAATGAGTGTCAGAAAGAAAAATGGAAGCTGAGGGTCAATTTGCAGCTGTGATATCTGTGGCCAGTAGTGGGGTTTTCAAATAGTGAGGACACCTGAGTCTTTCTGACTAGATTATTTTTTCTGCTAGCCCTTGAATTCATCTGTTTTCTTAGCCTGGTTCTCTAGTCTTCAGGTAGACTCTGGGACCTACCGTATTTCCTTTTTATAAATTCTCTTTCCCCCATGGAGTAGTTTTCTGTTGCTTGTAGGCAGAACCCTGACTTAGGACTGATGCTGTATTTAATCGTTGTTATTTCCTATTGCCTGAGTTAGAATGCTGTACGTAGTTCCTTAAATAAATTCTTAAAGTTTTATGCATATTAGTGGAAAGTGTAGGGCAATGAAAATTAGTTAAGAAAACAAAGTCTTCTTTGGCTTCCTATCCTTTGGGATGATTAAACAAAGTTAGCATATTTGGCATTATCATTGTAATTCATATTTTAAAGCCATATTAGAAGATGCTATATGATAACGCAAAATGAAATTCTTTGTAAGACAATGTTAGAACATTGACACCACATTACAGTATTGAAATTCAGAATATACAAATATTCTTTTTGTGTGACTTTTAGGTATTTGCTCATTTGAGTTTTTATTAAATCAATTCTGTCCCTGTTAGTACAAGACTATTATTGCCAAATAATTTATTGTTTTTTGTAGAGTTCAGGCCATTGGGGAAACAACATCAGCATTTAGCTTATTAATGCACTCCCTTAAGAGCAAAGAAAAGAGGGTAAAATTGATAACGTGTGTATGTCCAAAGCTCTAACTTGTTGAAAAATCATTTCCTTCAATTATAGTAAGGTGTTAGGAAAATTAAGTGGAGAAAGCCAAGGCTTAGTGGATAAAATACACTTTAAAACTTATCTGACTACAAGTACAGTTAAGGAAAGTTTAGCCACAAGTATCTTGGTGAAATGTGCTCCAAATTCCCAGAAAGGAAAACATTTACATTCACTTATTATATTCACCTATATTCATTAATAATGCATTTTTATGCCTGACCACTTCAAAATATCTATACCTATTAAAAACACTATTCATAACAGTTGGTTGCAGAAATTTTGATGAAAGTATATCTTGAAAAGGAGTCCCTGAGTGGTGCAAACAGGTAAGCACTCAACTACTAGCCAAAAGTTTGGCAATTTGAATCCATCCAAAGGCTCCTTGAAAGACAAGTCTGGTGACCTGCTTCTCAAAGATCACAGCCTTGTAAATCCTGTGGAGCAGTTCTACTCTACACACATGGGGTAGCTATGAGTTGGAATTGACTCTATGGCAACTAACGGCAAAAACAACATATCTTGAAAGGCAGTGTGGCATATTAATTAGGAGTGAGGTGTCACTAGCTCCACCGTTGATGACCTTGATGACTTTAGGATTATTACTTCACATCTCAGTGCTTCAGCTTCCATGTCTACTAACTAGGATAGTAATAGTACCGATCCCTTCAGACTGTTGTAAAGATTAAATGTAAATACATGTAAAACAGCATATAGCAAGTGCTCATCCAATTTTAATTACTACTCTTCATGGATTTGAAAATACAGCATGCTTCATTTAACTAACTATATATATGTATAATCCCTATATATTTCACAAATATCATTTATCCCCATACTATTTCTTTTATAAATATTTGGCTTCTTAAAATCTCCAATAAATTATGAATAAAGAGATTTACATCAACTGTATCATTTCACAATTACATAGAAATTTGTTTCTTTTTTAAATAAAACTGGCAAATTGAAGAGGAAGAACTTCAAATGATATTGTTTTTCAAGCGGTATTCAAAGCTATCCCTGTATCTGAAGTTTAGACTGGCATTAAAATTATTTTCATGGAGTACATTATATAAAATATGCTGGAAAGGAACACTTCAACTCTTCATGACTAGGGAATAATAAATTATACCGAAAAATTCCCTAGTAAAGAAAGAAATGAAAGCATTACAACATTTGCAAAGGTCGGAAATGTTTGTGTGATCCTAACAGATCACGTATTTCCCCCAGAAAGATTAAGAATGTGAATAGCGTGGATGGAAATGACAAATTTTAGTCAATTGTTGAAAAGTTAGTGTTCTGTTTCTTGTCTCCTTTTCACTCTGCAAGTGAATGCTTTTGGGCAAACATGAACGCGTCTGCACCTAAGAATCTACTTGTATCGATTGTGATTGCTTGTGTGTAATTTTCTCCGGGAATGCTATCAAAACAGAAATTTGTTTTATTGGATGTGATCACAACTATTTGAAGAAATCATTTAGTATAGCAAAAATAATCGTAGTTTATAATAGAGAACCCAAAGTCAAGAAAGGGAGAGTGTTGACACGTTGTGGGCTGACAACCAATGTCACAAAACAATATGTGTATTAAATGTTTGATAAGAAACTAATTTGCTCTGTAAACCTTCATCTAAAGCACAGTAAAAAAAATGACTGTAGTTTTTGTATCTATTAAACTGGAGTGCAGGGTGCAAGTGGAGGAGACAGGAGTTCTATTAATCCGTAGAGAACACGTGGAATAAAGGGAGGGTTCAGGGGATAGAAAAGGTTTCTGGGTGACACAGTTGTGCTTGACCACTAACCTAAGGATTGGCAGTTGGAACCAACCCAGGAGTGCCACAGAAGAAGGGCCTGGTGATCTGCTTCTGTAAAGATTATAGCCAAGAAAATCCTACAGAGCACAGTTCTACTCCCTAACACATGGGGTTGCTATGAGTTGGAACTGACTATCAACAACGCATTTTATTTTTGGTTTTTGGGGGGATAGAAAATAACTGATTGAATCTCGTTGTTGACTTAGGTAACCCAGGGTAAAAACACGTACACACATGCGTGAGTGCATGAAACAGCCATGAATTGTTAATGGGTTATTTTACTGCATATATTCACTAAAAAAGAAAACCAAACCCACTGCCGTCGAGTCGATTCCGACTCATAGCGACTCTATAATACATTCACTAGCATAAGACTATTGCTTCATCTCTTGCTTGGCTTTGTCTGCACAGATGTGGCTATGGGCACTTCAAGGTTCAGTGAGCTCTCCTACTAGTTTATAGCCTTACAAGGGTGTTTTTCTACCAGCAAAACATTGGCCATAAATGTCTATTAGTCAAAATAACTGCGGCAGTTTTATAAGGCCTGTGAGTGCATATTTCCCAGTCTGCTTCTCCTTAAATTACGAAGAATGCAAAAATAACCAATAGTTTGACCCCTTAAATCACAAATTGGATAGACTACCATTAAAGTACATTGTAAATGTGTTTCCCATTATTTAGCTCATTTAACATGTTCAGCAGTGAGCATTCAAATGTTTTGATTTTTTTTTGTTTTACTTTCACTGAAGGCATTAGATGATTGTTCAAGCTATGGGGTTGTTTAAAAGAGTAGAATACGATGGCGATAGTGCTAAAAGGTCATCATTAACTATCTACATAAAGGTTAAAGAATGTAAAAGATGTAAAAAAACTCAAAAATTATTTGGCTTTGTATTAATCGTTTGGAGAGTCCTCATTGTGGAAAGTTTAATATAACTTTTTCAGTTTGGAAAATAATACGACGATATCACAGCCAAAGAGCAAAGTAAATAAATAAGTCTTAAAATGTAAAATGATTGCTCTGCAGATTGAAGCAATAACCAATAATAAGATGAAGAAACCAACTCAAATTATTTCAACTTCATAGTAAACGTCAAGTGCATCTTTGTTTCGTATTAATATTAGAATATGGCATGCTGATAGTATAAGTGGAAGTATTCATCTGATTTTTTTCTTCCTTAAAGCAAGCTGATGCCTTCATCTTCAACTTCATGTACTTGAAAAATATATTTAAAGCCTAAGAAAATATGTGCATTTTTAAAAGCTATATTCTATATTAATTTCTATCTATGCTTTTGATTATCTCTGGTGTGGCTGTAAAAACGAAAATACTATAAAAAAGTGTGGAGTAAGGTATCTGGTGTCTGAGTTAACAAGGTCTTGTTACAAAGTAGTGGTGTCGTATCAGAGATACCTTTGACAGGTCTGTTACATAGATCACAAAGAGAAAGTGACCCTTCACAATTACTATCAACTGGGCCTGAAAGATGAATTGAAATGTTCTTGTCACGTGCCAATGAGATCTGGTCTGCAGTCAAGCATTTCATTCAATGTATTGTAAATAATTTAAAAGGGGCGAGAATAAAGTGTATGCCTGCTTATCTCAGCTTGCAAAAAATATACGAAAACTCTGGAATTCATGTATTCCAGGATATATTTCTAAGTGATAATAAGTGAGAGGCTGTATGTTTATTACAATTTGCAAAACCAACATTCTTTTTCTTTAAAAGATCGTAGACCTTTATTTTGGATCCATTTCTGGATCTTTCACTGATTTCCTTAAGTGTAATCTGATGTCTTTCACAGGGCTCTTGACTACTCCTGTGGTGATTCCCTCAGACTAAGCTGCTCTTCTAACACACCCCTTCTTCACGACATCATTTATATTGCCTAAAAAAGAAAGGCTACAGCAGAAAAAAAGGTATACTTACTGTATAAGTAGGTCGCATTTGAGGGAAAACACCACAGAGGTATAAAACACTATTATTAAAAGATTAAACCCTGAATTTAAAGTGAGAAAGCCTTTTCCCCTTACTTTTCATCTTGGGAAATGTGAAGTGGCTTATAATAAGCCAAAGGAAATGAAAGCATTGATGAGAGAGATAGGCGTGCAGGTGGCTGATAAGGGTGGTTTATCAATGAGCCGTGCAGAGCGCAGCAAACCTGCACTTTATTTCAGAATGCGTGACATAAAGGTAAAAATGTGTTCCATTAAAGTCAGATTCCAAATGTGTTTCATTAAAACAAGATTTTGAGACCTATCCAGATGATGTGTAGGACCTGGTAGGTAGAACACCGAAGCACATAAAGTTTCTCAATGAACTGGTTACAGCCATCTAAGTGTTTTTGAATTGGCTATTTGTCATTAGTACAGATCTTCCCCTTTTAAAGGGTAATAATAGAGGGTAAAGACCTCAACATACAATTACGGCAGCCATTATTGTATAAATAACCTAGTTCTATCAGCCAAAAGAAAGGCTTAAGAGAAGCAGTGAATTTAGCAACTTTCAACCATGCTGTCCCCATTTACATTATGGTGGAAAAAAAAACCACTAATAGCACTGGTGGCATAGTAGTTAAGAGCCCAGTTACTCACGAAAAAGTTGACTGTTCAACTCCACCAGCTGCTCCTTGGAAACCCTATGGGGCAGTTCTACTCCGTCTTATGGGTTCACTATGAATCGGAGTCAACTTGATGGCAATGGAGAATATATATATAAAAAAAAAAACAAAAAAAACTGCTTACACAACTACTTATACTAAAAAAAAAAAAAAACCTGGTTACACAACCACAACTACTATATATATAAAATTATACAAAGTATAATAACATACGGTTATGAATAATAATATAAAATGTGTATTTTCATTTCCTTCCCACTTCTCCACAGGCACACATACACATTTGCCCTCAATTAAGTGGATTTTAGTTAATAAACAAATAGCACACTAGATTTATAGAGTTTCCCAATGGTAATGTGCAGCCTGGTTTAGGATGAAAATGAAAATGAGCTGGAAAAATGTCTATATGGCTGGGTCTAAGTATTATTAGGAGCCCTGGTGGTGCAGTGGTTAAGAGCTCAGCTGCTAGTCAAAAGGTCAACAGTTGGAATCCACCAGTTGCTCCTTGGAAACCCTATGAGGCAGTTCTGCTCTGTCATATAGGATCTCTGAATCGGAATCAGTTTGACATCAATAGGTTTGGTTTTGGTTTTGGTTACCTGTAAGGAAACACTTGTTGAATTACTACCTGACCTAGCTATTCTGTGGCATCAATGCACTCTTTAATTAGATTAGAAGGTAACAGCTAATTTAATCTTTTTATGAAACATTTTAGTTTATTTCTTACATATTTTTGTATCTAGGTCTTAAATGAAAAGTACTAAGCCAAAAACCAAACCTACTGCCGTCGAGTCGATTCCGACTCATAGCGACCCTACAGAACAGAGTAGAACTATCCCATAGGGTTTCCAAGGGGCACCTGGTGGATTTGAACTGCCCACCTTTTGGTTAGCAGCCGTAGCACTTAACCACTATGCCACCAGGGTTTCCACAAAAAGTACTATGTGCCTTATACTTCAAAGTCAATACCTTAACTAGAAATTATCCTTACCGTAAGGGAGTTTAATCCTAAAGTGATTACTAAATTCCCATTCCTAGAACTTTAAAAATTGTATTTGAAGATATGATGCATAATCATCAGGAACAGGGGTTTTGAACTGGAGATTTTACAACTCAAGAAGACTGAGAAGTTATTTAACCTCTTCCAGGCTCAGCTTTGTTCTACTGTAAGATGGAGAGAATAGTAGCTACCTCCCAGTATTACAAAAATTTGTTGTTGATTCTGACTCATGGAGATCCCATATATGCAGAGTAAAACTGCTCTATACAGTTTTCAAAGCTGTGACCTTTCGGAAGCAGATTGTCAGGCCTGTCTTCCAAGGTGCGTCTGAGTGGGTACAAACCAAAAATCTTAGCTACTCATTGAGAGCTTAACCATTTGTATCACCCAGAGACTACATGATAAAAATTAAATGAGGTAATTCCTAAAGCACTTAAGAGTAATTAAGGGTGGAGTTAGCTCCATCTTGAGGGAATATGTGTGGAGGAGTGAGGGAGGGGTTTGTGAGCACAAAAGGAAAGGCTTACTCAAGCTTATTCACTGGAACATGCTTCTGGGCAACTGCAGGCCAGTTGCTTCGCCTGCTGTCCTTGCTCATGTGAGAGCAATTAATAAACCATATAACTGTACTCCCGGATTATGTCTTTTGTACCAATGGATCAACATCTCTGCATGATGGACGCCAGAAGTGGGCATGGATGTAGGCTCACTCTGCCGGTGCAATATATATATGAGCTGGCTTATTGCTGAGAATGTCCTCCTTGTCCTAACTATCTACGGGAAGATTGAACTCTTGGGGAAGAAGAGCAAAGTGATCATCAATACCTGGCACCTGTTGTTGTTAGGTGCCATTGAGTTGGTTCCAACTCATAGTGATCTTATGTACAACAGGAATAAACACTGCCCGGTCCTGCACCATCCTTACAATTGTTGTTATGCTTCAACCTATTGCTGCAGCCACTGTGTCACTTCATCTTGTTGATGGCCTTCCTCTTTTTCGCTGACCCTCTACTTTACCAAGCATGATATCCTTCTCCAGGGACTGGAGAAGTGCATAATGAATGGATATTTAATTGTTCATATGGTCCTTGTCCATCTAGCACGCTTCAGCACCATCCTTGTTGAGAAGAGGGAAAGAAGAAATGATCTTGGAGATTCCATACATTTCCACAGAGGAAAAGAAATATATTAAAATTTCAAAATTAGAAAAGCAAAAAACAAACACAGAAGCAAAAATTACTAAATCAGGAAATAAGTAGTCTTCTAGCCTGACACTACTAAGGTGCCAGTGTGCAAGTGAGTTAACCAATCTGAACATCAGTTTTTCATCTATAAAATCAAGGTTATGGATTAGTCTAACTTTAATTACAGCAGAAAATGGTGTGGTACAGCAAAAACACCAGCAATGACCTGAGATCCTATTAGTGGCCAGGCAGCCAGCTCATCTTCAGGAAGTATTTTGAGACATGACTGTCCAACCTACTGGGGTAAGAAACTAAGTTTAATGCAGATGGACCCAACCCTTTCCATAATATAGCACACTGGCAAATGTTCTAGCAAAACCTATGGTCCTAGCCATATTATGCTTTGAAAACAATTTTACCTGCCGGCTGGTGCCTTATCTAAAATTGTTTGATAATGAATCAAAATGACACTCAACAAATTGGGGTTGTAACAATGCCAGTGTTTATGTATTTTACTGAAATTTTTATCTGGAAAAAATCTGGAAATCTCATGAAAGAGGATTTTCTCTTTGTTGATTTTTCAAGTACATGCAACTGCAATAAAACTAAGTCAATGGAAAACAGCCTTTGGCTGAAGACTTCACGTCCTAATTTTAGCTAGCTCAAAAGCTTGTCTTACACAATTGTGGAAATAGTGACTCTGGTGTCAGACTAATCAAGAACTGCAGAAAGACCAGAATGAATAAAACGAGTTAGCCATGAAGTGTTTTTGAACTTTAACATAGGTTTGGGTTTCTGTTCAGCTTGGTGATGAAAACTCCACTGTATTTCTATTTTATGTAATCTGGTTTATCAACCATATTAGAATTAAAGTTATCCATCCTTAAAATGTAGTTGTGCTTATATTTATGCTTTTCCTTCAAAAATGTGAGAAATATGCAGAGTAATTTCAATATATTAAATATATCAAAATTTAAAATTCAAATCACTTAAAATTTTAAACTAGTTAAACGATTCCCATTGTTATGAAGTCAAATACTGGTGTAATCAAATACTTCTAAGGGACCCAAGAAAGTGGTGCTTTCCCCCTAGGAATTTGTTAAAATATAGTGTAGCCACATTAATATAAGTTCATTATTTTCCTAAAAGAAAAAAAAAAAATCAAGGAAATCGTAACAGGTGCTGGGCTAGGTAAAAGTCTCTTGTGATTATAAAAATAACAATGTGGGGTTTAAGTGGGAAAACTCTAAGTGCTGGAAGTGTTGGAAGAGCAGGTCGAAGATTAGAATTAGAATCCACATGGGAAAAAAGGAGGTAAACTCTTTACCATAAATCATTTAGATACTTAATTTGAAATCAAACATGAACCTGAACATGTGTCATATAATCTGGCTAAATACACCTGGGTTTTATTAAGATGGTGTGAGCCAAAGACCACAATGTTTTAGACAAGCTTGAGCAGATCCTCTGCTAAAGAGAAAAACAAACGTACTATATGTGTTGCTCTTTGAAAAAAAAAAAAAACCAACCCACTAACTTCAAGTAATTAATGGACTGGTCTTTCAAACTCACATACTGTATTTGGAAATGAGTATAAAGCAGAGTTTAACAGCATACATTTTAGAATGATACAGACATGGGTTCAAATCTGGACACTTCCACTTACTAGCTGCTTGATTTCATGCAGATTACTTAACCTTTCATTGCTCCAATGGGCACTATTAGAGTCTGATTTTATATGGTTGGAGTATAAATACAATAAACGTAAAATTATTAGTGCAGTGCCTGGCATTTTGGCATATAATAAAAACTCAATAAGTAATGGCTCCTTCTGTTTTTTACTGTAAATTTGGTTTTGGCTTAGTACTATCAGAATCTTTTAATTCATGGAATACTTGTTTAAGTTAAGAGAAACCAAAAACCATACCTGTTCTCAATTGTCACTTCAAAGCCATCCATTCTCAACCCTGTAACTCTTTAAGAAGTTTTCATGGTGAATCCTTGTAAATTTTATTATACTATACTTTCATAGAAACTGTGGTAGTGTAGTGGTTAAGTGCTACGACTGCTAACCAAGAGGTCGGAAGTTCAAATTCACCAGGCGCTCCTTGGAAACTCTACGGGGCAGTTCTACTCTGTCCTACAGGGCCGCTATGAGTCGAAATTGACTCAACGGCAGTGGGTTTTTACTTTCATACTTATGGAAAAGCTACAAGAATAATTATATTGTTATTAGTTGCCATTGAGTAAGATCTAATTCTTTATGATAGCATAAAAAATTGCCTGGTCCTGTGCCATCTTCATTATCATTGGTATATTTGAGTCCATGGTTGTGGCTACTGTGTCAGTCCGTCTCACTGAGGGGTTCCCTCATTTTCACTGACTCTCTAGAATCAGGTCTGGATGTTTTGTCAGGAATATCACTAAAGTGATGTATCCTTCTAGGTGCTTTTTATTAGGAGCCACAGGGTGTCAGTTTGTCACATAATTGATAATGTTGGGTTTGAATACTTGGTTAAGATCAAGTCCTCAAGGTATCTTTATTGTGATTGATGGAAAGATATTTTAAGGCTAGGATAGAATAAATACACATTCCATTCCTCATCTTTATTAGTTTTTAAGAGTAAGTCTTTGAGTGTTTAGTGAAAATGTTAATTCTTTAATGGACAAACCATCACCATTACACCTGCAGATGTTGATAAAATACTTCAGCTCACCTAATTCAAGAAATAGAGAATTCCTAAAAAGATACACTGTGCATTAACAAAGGAACCATACCCTGAATTTTATCAAAGTCGTGCTGTCTGCATTCAAACCACCAATCAGTGTTTTTGTTTGTTCGTTTGTTTTTTTAATGCATTATTGTAGAAGAAATTCAGCCTGACATGCCAATTAGAATTGAGGACTCTGAAAAAAAAAAAAATTAAGAAAAAGGAAAGGGAGGAAATTTTCTCCCCCCAAGGATCAAATTTCAAAGGACAACTCAGGAAGACAAAGTAAAGTAATATGATGAAATGCATGAAGACCCGAGTTAGAAAACCAAAAGGGAAGAACATGCTCTGCATTTCTCGAGCTAAAAGAACTGGAAAAAAAAAAAATAAGCTTCGAGTTGCAATTTTGAAGGATTCTATGGACAAAATATTGAATGATCCAGAAAGTGTCAAAAGAAGGTGGAAGGAATACACATTCACTGTACTGAAAAGAATTGGTTGACATTCAACCATTTCACGAGGGAGCATGTCAACAAGAACAGATGGCTGTTGAAGGAAGAAGTCCAAGCTGCGCTGAAGGCACTGGTGAAAAACAAGGCTCCAGGAACTGACAGAATGCCAGCTGAGATGCAGTGCTGCAGGTGCTCACTTGTCTATGCCACAGAATTAGGAAGACAGCTACCTGGCCAACTGACTGAAAGAGATCCGTATTTATTCCCATTAAAAAAAAAAAAAAATGTGATTCAACAGAAATTATCAGAACAATATCATTAATACCACATGCAAGTAAAGTTTTGCTGAAGATCATTCAAAAGCAGTTGCAGCAGTGCATTGACAGAGAACCGCCAGGAATTCAAGCTGGATACCGAAGAGGACATGGAACAAGGGATATCATGGCTGACCCCAGATAGATCTTGGTTGAAAGCAGAGAATACCAGAAAGATGTTTACCTGTGTTTTGTTGACTATGCAAAGGCATCCAACTGTGTGGGTCATGGCAAATTATAAATAGCATTGGAAAGAATGGGAATTTCAGAACACTTAATTGTGCTCATGTGGACCTTGTACATGGACCAAGAGGCAGTCCTTAGAACAAGTGGATACTGTGTGGTTTAATTCAGGAAAGGTGTGTGTCAGGATTGTATCCTTTCACCATACTTATTCAATCTGTATGCTGAGCAGATAATCCTAGCAGCTGGAGTACATGAAGAAGAATGAAGCATCAGGATTCATAGAAGACTCATCAATATGCAGATGATACAACCTTGCTTGCTGAAAGCAAAGAGGACTTGAAGGACTTACTGATGAAGATCAAAGACCACAGCCTCCAATATGGATTACACCTCAACATAAAGAAAACAAAAAAACTCACATCTGGACCAGTAAACAACATCGTGATAAACAGAGAAAAAACTGAAGTTGTCGAGGATTTCATTTTACTTGGATACACAATCAACACCCTCAGAAGCTGCAGTCGAGAAATCAAAAGACGCATCGCACTGGGCAAATCGGCTGCAAAAGACCTCTTTAAAGTGTTAAAAAGCAAAGATATCACTTTGAGGACTAAGGTGCACCTGACCCAAGCCATGATATTTTAAATCATCTCATATGCATGTGAAAGCTGGACAATGAACAAAGAAGACTGAAGAAGAATTGGTGCCTTTGAGTTAAGGTGTTGGCAAAGAATATTTAATATACCATGGACTGAATGAAGAACAAACAAGTCTGTCTTGGAAGAATTACATACAGAATGTTTCTTAGAAGCAAGGACTGCAAGGCTTTATCTCACGTACTTTGGACATATCATCAAGAGGGATCAGTCCCTGGAGAAGGAAATCATGATTAGTAAGGGAAAGGGTCAGCAAAAATGAGGAAGGCTGCCAATGAGATGGATTGACATAGTGGCTGCAACAATGGACTCAAACATAGCAACAATTGTGAGGATGATGCATGACCAGGAAGCATTGTTTTCTGTTGTACATAGGGTAACTATGAGTCAGAGCCGGCTCGGCTCGTAGGCACGTAACAACAACAACAGAATCAAAATTTCCATCTGAAAGAGTTCTATCATAATTAATATGTTCCTTTTTCTCTTCTTCAGTTTTCCTTATTCATTGTCTGTTCTGTTGTACTTAGGGTCACTATGAGTCAGAACTTACTGATGGCATCTAGGATCAACAACAACAGCAACTTTTTCTACTCACTCCACCGGTAAAAAGGGATATAGATTTTGGTTGCTGAGTTTGGAAAAAGAAATTGAGCATGCCCCTACCTCATACTTTTTTTTTTTTTTTGGAAAAGAACTGCCCACATTAGCCAGACCCGCTCTGAAACTCAGTGCTGTAGTTTTTACAAAGGCAGAGCCGCATGTAAGAAGGCCAGTGATGTGACAGAAAGGATAAACCTAATTCTAGGATGAAATATTAGAAAGTGGTTAGCTGCTGCAAATTTATAACATTTTGCGGTATCATCTCTATTAGCAATAAAATATCATTATGATCTGTATCTGCCACCCCTCTGTCTCACTCAATTTGTCATAATCTGTTCAGTTAAAAAAAAAAAAACAGTTGCCATGGAGTGGTTTCTAACTCATGGCAACCTCATGTGTGTCAGAGTAGAAGAACTATGCTCCGTGAGGGTTTTTTTTTTTTTTTTCTATTTAATTTTTGTGCTTTAGGTGAAAGTTTACAGCACAAATTAGTTTCTCATTCAAAAATTTATACACAAATTGTTTTGTGACATTGGTTGCAATTCCTGCAATGTGTCAGCACTCTTCCCCTTTTCACCATGGATTCCCTGTGTCCATTCATCCAGTTTTCCTCTCCCTTTCTGCCTTCTCATGTTTGCTTTTGGGCAGGTGTTGCCCATTTGGTCTTGTATACTTGGTTGAACTAAGAGGCATGTTCCTCATGTGATACTGTTTGTTTTATAGGCCTGTAGAATCTTTGGCTGAAAGGTGGACTTCACAAGTGGCTTCAGTTCAGAGTTTGCAGGTTGTCCAGTGGCCATAGTCTCCAGGATTCCTCCAGACTCTATCAGACCAGTAAGTGTGGTCTTTTTTTGAAAATTTGAATTTTGTTCTACATTTTTCTCCCATTCTGTCTATAACCTTCTATTGTAATCCCTGTCAGAGTGGCTGGTGGTGGTAGCCGGGTGCCATCTAGTTCTGGTGGAGGCTATGGCTGATGTGGTCCATTAGTCCTTTGGACTAATATTTTCCTTGTGTCTTTAGTTTGTTTCATTTTCCTTTGCTCTGGACAGGATGGGACCAGTAGGTGTATCTTAGATGGATGCTTGTAAGCTTTTAAGACCCCAGACGATACTCACCAAAGTAGGATATAGAATGTTTTCTTTATGAGTTACGTTATGCCAATTGACCTACATACACCCCAAGACTATGGTCCCCAGCCCTCAACCCTAGTAATTTGGTCCCTCTAAGCATTTGAATGTGTCTAGGAGGCTTCTATGATTTTGCCTTGGTCAAGTTGTGCTGACTTCCCCGTATTGTGCATTGCCTTTCCTTTCGCCAAAGTTAACAGTTGTTTATTATCTAGTTACTGATTTCTCCTTCCCACATACCCCTTCCTTCTAACCATCAAAGATTGTTTTTTTCTGTGTGTAAACCTTTTCTTGAGTTTTTATAATAGTAGTCTCATACAATATTTGTCATTTTGTGATTGACTTATTTCACTCAGCATAATGCCCTCCAGATTCATGCGCATTGTGAGATATTTCACAGATTCATCATTGTTCTTTATTGTTGCATAGTATTCCATTGTATGTGTGTACCATAATTTGTTTATTCATTTATCTGTTGATAGGCATTTAGATTGTTCCTATCTTTTGCTATTGTGAATAATGCTGCAATGAATATGGGTGTGCATGTGTCTATTCATACAACTGCTCTTATTTCTCTAGGATATATTCCTAGGATTGGGATTGCTGGATTGTATGGTATTTCTATTTCTAGCTTTTTAAGGAGTTTGTGTTAGTTTAGGTAGGAAGTATGTTTCTAGAAATTTGTCCATTTCCTTTAGGGTGTCAAATTTATTGGAGTCCATACGGTATTAAGTGAGTGATTTGTCAGAAGTAGGTTGCCAGGCCTTTCTTCTGAAGTGATTCTGTGTGGACTCCAGCCTCCAACTTTTTGCTAGCAGCTGAGCATGTTAACAGTTTGCATTACTCGAAGACTCTGGTCGGTAAAAGCAAGAGGATTATTTATTAATTATACTTGGACTCTAGTATTCTCAAAAAGTCTAATATATAGAGGGGCATTTTTAAAAAAGTTTAAGAAATTCATAAAATAAAATGGAGTGATATAAAAGTAGAGATGCAGAAGAGTTATTTTTTAAAATAAGTTGAATAATAAAAGGCAGCAAAAGAAGATTTTATATAATCACCAAAAACTAGGATTAACAGTACAAAATATTAAAATAATGACTTGGGAGACAGACTTAAGAAATTTACAGAATACAATTTAAAAAAAAAAGAAAAAAGACAAGGAGATGAAAATGAGGGGGAAAAAAAAAAGCTATGCTGTGAAGAACAGAGAATGATGATCCAACAAAGGTCTTTGAAATGCTCTTCTCCACCAAAAAAGTGTCTGAGCAATTCTCTTTAAGTCTTTGCTCAGATTCATCTTATTCTGAACCCTACTTATTCTGATATCAGCACCATGCCACAACCAGCACTCTCAATTTTTGCTCTCAATTTCTTTGTCTATATCACTTAACTTCTTATTATTTACTATACATTTATTTTATCCATTATTATTGTCCATCTTTTCCCACTAGAGAAAGTTCCCTGTAGCTGGGCTCTTTGTTGTTCTCTGATGTGCCCCGATTACATAATAGTTTCTCAGTAAATATTTGTTGATTAAGCAGATTTAGCAAAGAAGACTCAGGGGAGTTAGAAAATGAAGACTATTAAGAGATCACATAGGGTAGGAGATGTTCATGATCTAACCAGCAGAGCAGAGAGCCTTTGATGATAACCCAGGACACTGAATAGAGAATTTGGTAGCGCCACACCTCAACAGTAAGGCAGAGATAGACAAGAGTACCTAAACTAAATATGGCCTAAAAGAACTTAAAAACAATACTCAAAAGGATCAAGCTGATCCTCAAATAATTTAACTGCCTGCTACAACAAAGTCAACACTCAGAGGGAAAAAAAGTCACTTGACAATGTAAAATTTCCAACAAAATGAAAAATTACTAGACATACACGGAAGCAGAAAAATGGGACCTGTAACAAGGGAAAGTAATCCGTCAGTATAAGCAGACCAAATAATGACTGAGAAGATGGAAACAGTCAACAAGACCTTTAAAAGACTTATGTTGTGGTTGTTGCTAGATGCCTTTGAGTTGATTGCAACTCATAGCTACCCTATGTACAATAGAACCAGACATTGCCCCGTCCTGTGCCATCATCAAAATCATTGCTATGTTTGAACTCATTGTTGCAGCCACTGTGCCAATTCATCTTGTTGAGGGTCTTGCTGTTTTTTCACTGATCTTCTACTTTTACAGAGACTGACTTCCTTCTCCAGGTACTAGTCTTTCCCGATAACGTGTCAAAAATACTTGAGACAAAGCCTTGCCAACCTCGCTTTTAAAGAGCTTTCTGGCTATAATTCTTCTAAGACAGATCTATTTATTCTTTTTGCCCATAATTGCCCATTGCCGCTGAGTCAATTCCGACTCATAGCGACCCTATAGGACAGAGTGGAACTGCCCCATAGAATTTCCAAGGAGCGCCTGGTGGATTTGAATTGCTGAGCTTTTGGTTAGCACCTGTAGCACTTAACCATTACGCCACCAAGGTTTCCATTCTTCTGGCAGTCCACGGTATATTCAATATTCTTCATGAACGCCATAATTCAAATGCATCACTCTTCTTGGGTTTTCCTTATTCATTGTCTAACTTTTGCATGCATATGAAGAGATTAAAAATACCGTGGCTTGTGTAAGGTGCACCCTAGTCCTCAAGGTGACGGCTTTGCTTTTCAATACTTTAAAGAGGTTTTTTGCAGCAGCTTCACCTAATGCAATACAACATCTGACTTAACTGCTGCTTCCATCGATGTTAATTGTGGATCCAAGTAAAATGAAATCCTTGACAACTTCAAACTTTTCTCCTTTTATCATGATGTTGTTGCTTTTTGGTCCAGTTACGAGAATTTTTGTTTTTTTTTTGATGTTGGGGTGTAATCCATACTGAAGGCTGTGGTCTTCGATCTTCATCAGTGATTGCTTCAAGTCCTCTTTGCTTTCAGTAAGCAAGGTTGTTTCATCTGCATAATGCAGGTTGTTAATGACACTTTCTCCAATCTTGATGCCATGATCTTCTTCATATAGCCCAGCTTCTTGGAATAATTTCTCGGCATTCAAATTAGATAAGTATAGTGAATGCACATCTTTCTTGATTTTAAACCACACAGTATCCCCTTGTTCTGTTCTAAAGACTGCCTCCTGGGCTATGTACAGGTTCAGCAGGAGCATAATTAAGTGTTCCGGAATTTTCATTCTTCGCAATTTGTTACGATCCACACAGTTGAATGCCTTTGCATAGTCAATAAAACACAGGTAAATATCTTTCTAGTGCTGTCTGTTTTCAGCCAAGATCCATCTGAGATCAGCAATGATATCCGTTGTTCCACATCCTCTTCTGAATCTGGCTTGAATTTCTGCAGTTCCCTGTTGATGAAGCACTGTAACCATGTTTGAATTATCATCTTCATAATTTTACTTGCATGTGATATTAATGATTTTGTTCAATAATTTCTGCATTCTTTTGGATCATCTTTCTTTGGAATAGGCACGTATATGGATCTCTTCTACTTGTTTTGCCAGGTAGCTATCTTTCAAATTTCTTGGTATAGATGAATGAGCACTTCCAGCATTGCATCCATTTGTTGAACTATCCTAGTTGGTGTTCCATCAATTCCTAGAGCCTTGTTTTTTGCCAATGCCTCTGTACAGCTTGGACTTCTTTCTTCAACACCATTGGTTCTTGATCATATGCTACCTCCTGAAATGGTGGAACTTCAACCAATTGTTTTTGATACAGTAACTCTGTGTATTCCTTCTATCATCTTTTGATGCTTCTTGTATCATTCAATTTTTTGCCCATAGAACCCTTCGGTATTGCAACTTGAGGCTTGACTTTTTTTCTTCAGTTTTTTTGGCTTGAGAAATGCTGAATTTATTTTTCCCTTTTGGTTTTCTAACTCCAGGTCTTTGCACATTTCATTATAATACTTTACGTTGTTTCCTCAAGGCACCCTTTGAAATCTTGCAGTCGGTCCTTTTACTTCATCATTTCTTCCATTTGCTTTAACTATTCTATGTTCACGAACAAGTTTCAGAGTCTCTTCTGACATTCATTTTGCTCTTTTTTTTTTCTTTTCTTTTCTGTCTTCTTAACGATTTTTTTTTTCCTTTATGTACGATGTCCTTGATGTTATCCCACGACTCTCTGGCTTTCAGTCATTAGTGTTCAATGCATCAAATCTATTCCTGATATCGTCTCTAAATTTAGGTGGGATATATTCAGGGTCATACTTTGGCTCTCGTGGGCTTTTTAAAAATTTTCTTCAGCTTCAACTTGAAGTTGTATATGAGCAATTGATGGTCTATTCCCAGTGGCCCCTGGCCTCGTTCTGACTTATGATATTGAGCTCTTCCACCATCTGTTTCCACAGATGTAGTTGATTTGATTCCTGTGTATTCCATTCAGTGTGGTCCACATGTCATTTATGTTCTTAAAAAAAAAAATATTTCCAATGAATAAGTGGTTAGTCTTGCAAAATTCTATGATGTGATCTCCCGCATCATTTCTATCACCAAGGTCATATTTTCTAACTACTGACCCTTCTTCTTTGATTTCAACTTTTGCATTCCAATCACCAGTAATTATCAGTGCTTCTTGACAGCATGTTTCCTCAACTTCAGACTGCAGAAGTTGGTAAAAGTTGAAATCTGAAAACACTTATAAATATGTTTAATAGACTCAAGAATTTAAAGAAAAAATAATGAACAAAATGAGAAAAATAGACTATATAAGTAAAGAATAAAATGGAATTCCTAGAAGTTAACAATAGAATATTTAAAATAGGTAATTCCCTAAGTGG
Source organism: Loxodonta africana (assembly GCF_030014295.1). Classification (NCBI taxonomy): domain Eukaryota; kingdom Metazoa; phylum Chordata; class Mammalia; order Proboscidea; family Elephantidae; genus Loxodonta; species Loxodonta africana. The sequence continues at coordinate 42,230,132 of NC_087346.1, read as the reverse complement.
TATTAATACCAGATTGGATACTTGTGTTAGTTATCTAGTGCTGCTATAACCAAAATACCACAAGTAGATGGCTTCAACAAACAGAAATTTATATTTTCACAGTTTAGGAGGACTGAAGCCCAAATTCATGGTGCTGGCTCTAGGTCAAGGCTTTCTATCTCTGTTGGTTTTGGAGGAAGGTCCTTTTCTTTTCTGAGTTTCTGCTCCTGGGTGATCTTCACGTCATTTGGCATGTACCGTCCCTGTCTCTACTTCCCAGCTTGCTTGTTTAAATCTCTTTATATCTCAAAAGAGGTTGACTCAAGATACAACCTGCACTAATCTTGCCTCATTAACATAACGATCCATTCCTAAATGGGATTATAACCACAGGCATAGAGGTTAAAATTTACAACACATATTTTTTGGGGACACAATTAAATCCATAAAAGTGCTATAAAGAAAAGTCCACTTGAGGACATAGCAATTGAGAATACCCAAAATGAGAAAGAAAAGTCCAGAAGTAAATTTAGCATGGTCTTAATGTCCAGTGTGATCATACCAAGTGATCTAATAAACATATAATTAGAATCATAATTCAAAGGCTTCAATTCTTTGGTCTTCCTTATTCATTGCCCAGCTTTCCAAAGCATGTGAGGTGATTGAAAACACCATGGCTTAGGTTAGGAGCACATTAGTCCCCAAAGTGACATCTTTGCTTTTTAACACTTTGAAGAGGTCTTTTTATTTACAGCAGATTTGCCCATTGCAATGCGTCATTTGATTTCTTGACTGCTGCTTCCGTGGGTGTTGATTGTGGATCCAAGTAAAATGAAATCCTTGACGACTTCGATCTTTTCTCCATTTATCACGATGTTGCTTATTGATAGAGTTGTGAGGATTTTGTTTTCTTGATGTTGAGGTATAATCCATTCTGAAGGCTGTAGTCTGATGGAAACTTAGACCTGTACAAATGAACAAACAATGTTGGGAATGCTACATATACGGACAAATACAAAACACTTTTTACATCTCATTTTTTAATTTCTGGAAAAGATAATTGGCTTTTTAAAGTAAAAAGGGTTTTGGGGTTTATAACATAAGTATAACAGTAGTAGAAATAAGAAAGGGGAAATGGAAATACACTGATGTAAGATTCTTGCATTACATATAAAGAGGCATAAGATTATTTGAAGGCAGATTATGAGAAGTTAAAAGTGCATATTGTAACCCCTAGAGAAACCATCAAAACTTTAAGAAACTATAGCTAATACAAGAAATAAAATAGAATACTAAAATATACTCAATTGATTTCAAAGAAGTTAGAAAAGGAAGAAAAAGGGAACAGAACGCATGGAAAAATAGACAAAAATTACCAAAATATTAGATTGTAACTCAATTTTACTGGTAGTTATATTCAATGTAAACAGCATACAGTCTGATAAAATGTCAGATTGTCAAGCTGCAAAAAAAAAAAAAGTAAGACCTAACTGTACTTCTAAAGAAACATGTTAAAAAGATAGGAAACATATACTATGGTAACAAATCATAAGAAAAGTGAAGGACCATATTACTATCAGACTTGAGAACGAAAAATATTACTAAGAATAAAGAAAGACATCTCACAATATTAAATGGACCAATTAAACAAGGGGGGATATCAAGTCTAAATATCTATGCTTATAATTATAATTTTTTTATGCTTATAATAACAGAATCTCACAATGAATGAAGCAAAAACAGGCAGATATGAAAGGAATAATAGAAAAATCTACAATTATACTCATATTTGTCTCTCAATAATTTGTACAACAAGTGGACAGAAAATAAATAAGGATAAGAAGTCTTGAACAAATTATCTACCAGCATGACCTAATTGATATTAATAGAACACTTCACTCAACTGTAGTAAAAAGCACATTTTTTTCCAAGTGCACATGGTATAAAAAAAAAAAAGAGAGACAAATATTCTACAAGCTAAGCCATAAGACAAGTTTTGATAAATTAAAAAGGATCAGAACATACAGAATATGTTCTATGTGGACAAGAAATTAAAAATATTCTAATATTTAATAATATAATATTATAACAATGCTAGATTAATAATGGAAACCCTGGTGGCTAAGTGGTTAAGTGCTACGGCTGCTAACCAAAGGGTCGGCAGTTTGAATCTGCCAGGCGCTCCTTGGAAACTCTATGGGGTAGTTCTACTCTGTCCCATAGGGTCGCTACGAGTCCTAATCAACTTGACAGCACTGGGTTTTTTTTTAGATTAATAATGAAATAATAGGATATTAGAAATGAATAATAGGAAGATATCTGGAAATCACTAAATATTTGGAAATTAAACCACATATTGCTAAATAAATAGCCTATGGATTAAAGATAAAATTGCAATGGAAATTATAAAATATTTTGAACTGGATGAAAATGAAAACACAACATATCAAACATGTCCAAATATGTAGACTCTAGCTAAATCAACACCTGGGGGAAATTTTCTACTTTAAATGCTTACTTAGAAAAAAACATATGATCTAATATCAACGAACTAAACTTCCAATTTAAGAAGCTAAAGAAAGAACAAATTAAAACCAATGTAAGTAGAAGAAAGGAGATAAAAACTATAGGATAAGAAATCAATTAAATAGAAAATGGACAAGTGACACAGAAAATCAACTGTCAATGAAGTTGTTTACCCTGAAGATTACAGGGGATATTTTTGGTTTAAGGTTTAAAGATTATCTCAGAGAAATAATTTTAGGGATGCATCCAACCTGTGTCTCCAAAAAATCTGGATCCCGGAAGAATTTTAAATCCTATTCTACATTTTCTCCCTTTTGATCAGGATTCCTCCACAGAGCCTTTGATCAAAATGTTTGTAACAGTAGCCAGGCACCATCCAGTTCTTCTGATCTCATGGTAAAGGAGGCAGTTGTTCACGGAGGCAATTAACCACACATTCCACATCCTCTTTCCTATTCCTGACTCTCCTTCTTCCTCTGTTGTCCCAGGCAGATAGAGACCAATTGTTGTACCTTGCATGGCCACGTGCAAGCTTTTAAGGCCCCAGGCACTAAACTAAGAGGTAGAATAGAAGCACGGAACATGTTATTAGACCAATTAACTGAGATGTCCCATGAAATGATGACTTTAAACCTCCAATCCAAGGAACCAAATTCAACGAGGTCTTTAGCTATACATAAGCAGCATCAGCAACTACTCTCTCTCTTTTTTTTTTTTAGATATCATTGTTGTAAATACATCTTTCACAGAAATGTTGCTGATTCAACTTTTTACAGGTGTACAACTTACTGATAACAATTTCATTAATTGGCTGTCCAAACTTACACTTAATCAATGAGATTTTTCCATCACCATAAACCTAATCACCCCTTTATTTCTCTCTTGCCCCTGGTAAGCACTAAGAATTTTTTTCTCTACGTATTTGCCTATTCTTGTCTTTTTATGTAAGTGAAGTTATACAATAGTTGTCCTTTTGTGGTTGACTTTTTTACTCAGCGTAATGTCTTCAAGCTCCATTTATACCACAGCATGTATCAAGACTTCATTTCTCTTACTGGCTGAGCAGTATTCCACTGTGTGTATGTACCACATTTTGTTTATCCATTCATCCGTTGATGTGCATTAAGGCTGTTTTTACCTTTCAGCTGTTGTGAATAGTGCTGCAATGAGCATTGGTGTACAAGTGTCTGTTTGAAACTCTGCTATCAAGTCTTTTGGGTATATACCTAAGAGTGGAATTGTTGGGTAATACAGTAGTTCTGTTTTTAGTTTTCTGAGGAACCACCACACTGTTTTCCGCAATGGCTATACCATTTTGCATTCCTACCAGCAGTGGATAAGGGTTTCAATTTCCCCATATCCTCATCAACATTAATTATTTTCTTTTTCTTTCTTTTTTTTTTTTAATCTTAATCATCATAGTAGGAGTGAAATGGTATCTCATTGCGGTTTTGACGTTCATTTCTCCAATGGCTTATGCCCCCACATGTCTGTCAGGTTGTAGTAGTATGGTGGCTTGTTTGCTGCTGTGATGCTAGAAGCAATGCCATCAGTATTCAAATGCCAGCAGATTCACCCATGGTGGACAGGTTTCATCTGAGCTTCCAGACTAAGATAGACTAGGAAAAAGATCCTAGCAGTCTATTTCTGAATAAATGGGCCAGTGAAAACCTTATCGATAGCAGTGGAACATTGATATAATGCCAGAAGATGAGCCCCTCAAGTTGGAAGGTGCTCAAACTACGACTGGGAAAGAGCTGCCTCCTCAAAGTAGAGTCGACCTTAATGACATGGATGGAGTCAAACTTTCCCAATATGCTGGTGTGGCATGACTCAAAATGAGAAGAAATAACTGCACACATCCATTAATAATAGGAACTTGGGATACAAGAAATACAAACCTGGGAAAATTGGAAATCCTCAAAAAAGAAAGGAAATGCATAAACATTGATATTCTAGGCATTGGTGAGCTGAAATGGACTGGTATTAGCCATTTTGAATCAGATAATCATATGGTCTACTATGCCAGGAATGACAAATTGAAGAGGAATGGCATCGCCTTCATTGCCAAAAAGAACATCTCAAGATCTATCCTGAAGTACAACACTGTCGGTGATGGCATAATATCCGTATGCCTAGAAAGAAGACCAGTAAATATGACTATTTTTCAAATTTACACATCAGCCACTAAGGCCAAAGATGAAGAAATCGAAGATTTTTACCAACTTCTGCAGTCTGAAATTCATCAAACATGTAATCAAGATGTACTGATAATTACTGGCAATTGGAATGTGAAAGCTGGAAATAAGAAGGATTGGTAGTTGGAAAATATGGTCTTGGTGATAGAAACGATACTGGAAAATGCATAATTGGGTTTTGCAAGCCAACCACTTCTTCATTGCAAACACTATTTTTCAAACACATAAACGGCAATTATACACTTGGACCTCTCCAGAAAGAATACACAGGAATCAAATTGACTACATCTATGGAAAGAGAAGATGGAAGAGTTCAACATCATCAGTCAGAAAAAGCCAGAGGCCAACTGTGAAACAGACCATCAATTGCTCATATGCAAGTTGAAGTTGAAGAAAATTAGAACAAGTTGACAAGAATCAAAGTACTACCTTAAGTATATCCTACCCAAATTTAGAGACCATCTCAAGAACAGATTTGACACATTGAACAGTAATGACCAAAGACCAGACAGGCTGTAGAATGATATCAAGGACATCATACATGAGGAAAGCAAGAGGCCTTTTAAAAGACAGGAAAGAAGGAAAAGACCAAAATGGTGTCAAAAGAGACTCCGAAACTTGCTCTCGAATGTAAAGTAGCTGAAGTGAAAGGAAGTAATGATGCAGAGTAAAAGAGCTGAACAGAAGATTTGAAAGGGCGGCTTAAGAAGGCAAAGTAAATTATTATAATGAAATGTGCAAAGACCAGGAGATAGAATATTAAAAAGGAAGAACATGCTCAGCATCTCTCAAGCTGAAGAACTGAAGAAAAAAATCAAGTCTTGAGTTGCAATATTGAAGGATTCTACAGGGAAAATACTAAATGATGCAGGAAGCATCAAAAGATTGAAAGAATACACAGAATCTCTGAACCAAAAAGTACTAGTCGACATTCAACCATTTCAGGAGGTAGCAGATGATACTTAGGAGGTCCAAGCTACACTGAAAGCACTCATGAAAAACAAGGCTCTGGGAATTGAAGGAATATCAATGGAGATGTTTCAACAAGTGCATGCAGTGCTGAATGTGTTCACTCACTGATGCCAATAAAATTTGAAGACAGCTACCTGGCCAACCGACTGGAAGAGATCAGTATTTGTGCCCATTCCAAAGGAAGATGATCCAACGAAATGTGGAAATTACTGAACAATATCATTAATATCATAAGCAAGTAAAATTTTGCTGAAGATCATTTAAAAGCAGCTGTAGCAGTACATCAATAAGGAAGTGCCAGAAATTCAAGCTAGATTCAGAAGAGGACATGGAACAAATGATATCATTGGTGATGTCAGATGGGTCCTGGCTGAAAGCAGAGAATACCAGAAAGATATTTACCTGTGTTTTATTAACTACAAAAAGGCATTTTTACTGTGTGGATCATAACAAATTATGAATAGTATTGGAAAGACTGAAAATTCCAGATCCCTTAATTGTGCTCATGAGTAACCTTACATAGATCAAAAGGTAGTCTTTCAAACTGAACAAAGGGATACTGCATGGTTTAAAGTCAGGAAAGGCGTATGTCAGGATTGTATCCTTTCATCATACTTTTTCAATCTGTATGCTGAGCAAATACTTCAAGAAGCTGGACTATATGAAAAAGAATGCAGTATCAGAATTGGAGGAAGGCTCGTTAACAACTTGAGATACGCTGATGACTCAACCTTGCTTGTTGAAAGTAAGATGACTTGGAGCACATAGTTATGAAGATCAAAGACCACAGCCTTCAGTATTGATTCCCCCTCAACATCAAGAAAACAATATCCTCACAACTGGACCAATAAGCAACATCATGATAAATGGAGAAAATATTGAATTTGTCAAGGGTTTCATTTTACTTGGATCCACAATCAATGCCCATGGAAGCCGCAGTCAAGAAATCAAAAGATGCATTGTTTTGGGAAAATCTACTGCAAAAGACCTCTTTAAAGTGTTAAAAAGCAAAAATGTCACTTTGAGGACTAAGGTGCACCTGACCCAAGCCATGGTGTTTTCAATCGCCTTGTATGCATGTGAAAGCTGGATGATGAATAAGGAAGACCAAAGAAGAATTGATGCCTTTGAATTATGGTGTTGGTGAAGAATATTGAATACACCATGGACTTCCAGAAGAACAAGCAAATCTGTCTCAGAAGAAGTACAGCCGGAATTCTCCTTAGAAGCAAGGATGATAACACTTTGTCTCATACTCTTTGCACGTGTTATCAGGAGGGATCGGTCCCTGGAGAAGGACATTATGCTTGGTAGAGTAAAGGGTCAACAAAAAAGAGGAAGACCCTCAAAGAGATGGATTGACACAGTGGGTACAATGATGGGCTCAAGCATAACAACAATTGTGGGAATGACAGTGTTTCCTTCTGTTGTGCCTGGGGTTGCTATGAGTCGGAACTGACTCAATGCCACATAAGAACATCAACAACAATGGCTAATGACATTGAGCATCTTTTCATATGTTCAGTGGCTATTTGGGTTTTTTTTAAGTAGTAAAGAATGTCTGACTTGAGTGTTGTGCTTTTTTAAGATTTATCTCTTTAGGATCAAATTGACAACAACAACTGGAAGGATTAGATAAAAGACTTGGGGGCAGTGATTTTATGTTAATGGAGGAGGAAAATCTTTGAAAAAGAGGATAAGAATGGTTGCACAACTCGATAATGTAATCAACGTCACTGAATTGTACATGTAGAAGTTGTTGAATGGTATACGTTCTACTGTGCGTATTCTCAACAACAAAAAAAGAGTGAATTAAAAAAAAAATTAAATGTTAACCCTATAAAAACATTTATTTATTTTTTTTATAATTCAGCTAGATTGATTAAGAAAAAGAAGGAAGATACAAATTAAGATTACTAGATGTGAAAGAGGAAGCATCATGAAGATCCTACATTAAAATGACAAGTATTGTCAAGAATTTTAGACAACAAAATGATCACTTTAGATGAAACAGACAAATTCCTTGAAAGGCTAACAACATTGGCTCAAGAATAGAAATAACAGGCGAACAGACCAATATACACTAATAGAAGTTTAATCTATAACTAAAATTGTTCCTACAAAAAAACCCTCCAAGCCAAAATGGTATTACTGGTGAATTCTAGCAAACATTTAAGGAAGGAACAAAACCAACCACACACAAAGGGAAGACAGACTACTTCTCAACTCATTGAAAGAGGCTGGATCAAACCTGATATCAACCAGACAAAGGCTACATAAGAAAATCAAAACCAAAAAATTACAAATGAATATACCTCATGAACATATATGGGAAAATGTATTTAAAAATATTAGTAAATCAAATCATTATTAAATGATCTTTACTCAAAGATGAAAGATAGTTTAATAATCAAAAACCAATCAATGGTTAAAAAATAAAAAACTTAGAGGGAACTTATCCTGATAAAAAAACTAAAAACCAAATCCACTGCCATTGAGTCAACCCCAACCCATAGCCACCCTATTGGACAGAGTAGAACTACCTTTGTAAGGTTTCCAAGGCTGTAAATCTTTACAGAAGCCAACTGCCACATCTTTCTCCCATGGAGCACCTGGTGGGTTCAAACCACTGACCTTTTGGTTAGCAGTCAAGTGCTTTAACCACTGTACCATCAGGGCTCCTAAGTCACCAGTTAATAGTGGATAATTTAAACATAACTCTTTTACTAACTAATAGATCAGGTAGGAAAAACACTTAGGAGTCCTGGTGGAGCAGCGGTTAAGAGCTCAGCTGCCAACTGAAAGGTCGGAGGTTTGAACCCACCAGCTGCTCCTTGGGAGAAAGATGTGGCAGTCTGCTCCCATAAAGATTATAGCCTTGGAATCCCAATGAGGCAGCTCTACTCTGTTCTATAGGGTCGATGTGAGTTGGAATCAATGCTACAGCAACTGGTACAAAACACCTACAGCTAACATCAAGTGGCTTTGTGTTCCTCTAAGGCTGTTACTTACTGTGTTGAAAGATCAGCAATGAATTCCTTTGCTGGCAGGCTGGACGTTGTGCTATACGAGATTCTCTCTAGCTCACCCTGCTTGCTGCACCAATTGTATCAAACCAGTCCAAGAAAATGGAGATCGTCCATTTTTGAAGCCGAATTGTGTGGTTGATAACAAATCCCATTCCATATGCCAGCTGAGTCTTAATGGGAATCTCAGCTTCCCTTCCCTGGTTAGCCCAGAGCCCAGCTGCTCCCATGCAGCCCTTTCTCTCTCATCCCCATTCACCTTGGGCTAGGTCTGGGGCAAGCAGCACCTTCTCTGTTTCTTAGGTCTGATCATCTGCAGGAACAACTCACAACTCCAGGGGAATGAATATCTTTAACCTAGCAGAAAAAGGGTTACAAACACATAGGGTGAGGTCTGGAAGGGGTCTTCACACAGAGTTTTCATGTCACCAGGGGGTACGCTTGCTTTCCTGGGGGCATATATTTGCTATCTCCACCCAGGAAGTTCAACTGAGCCTCTGTCTTCTGAGGCCTTTACACCCACTCCTCACTTATTGACAAGGTTAGGTTCCAAACATCAGGTCCTTATGAAAAATAGGCATTTTGCAAAAATGGAGAATTTTTTTTTTAAGACTATCCATTTGTCTGATTTTTTTATTCAGAAAATATGATCATAGGAATAATAACAGCTAAGATTTACTGATGTGCTCATCCCTGTGACTAGTCCAGTTATGGATTATTCCTCTGTGGAGGAGGAGGCTTGGAGGAGACAAAGCTGGATAAAGCCAGGCTGTGTGACTAGAGAGCCCATGGCTTAACCACTTCACCTTCCTCCTGTGCCGAGTCAGAGCTTACCTTGAGGAGCCTCCTCCAGGGCTCCACTTCTACCCCTAAAAGCCCTGCATTCAGGACCCCAGAGCCTGCTCTGCCTTCAGGGCCTGGCAAGTCACCTGGACTCTGGGTTTCCTGTGAAGTCGCTGGGAGCCTAACCATGCACCTGGCCCCACCAAGCCAGAGGCTTCAAGCTCAGTTTAGCTCACTTTGGGATGTCATTTTTTCCAAACACCCTCTCTGATTCCTCTTTCTTTCCTCCCTTCCCACCTCACAGCAATTTTGAGCTGCAGGGCCTCAAGCCACATGGGAGCTGGGAACCCAGAACAGGCACCCAGAGTTCTGTGTGCCCTCCTGGAAGCTGTGGCCACAGAGGAGGCCTCCCTGATCAGCAGCTGGATGCAGCTCCCCTGCCAGCAGGAGAGGGCGGAGGGGGCAGGGCAGTGCTGGCCAGTTCCTCAGAGGCTGCTCAGAGATCCTTCTTGAGAGAAGAGACCCTCCACAGCCATTGCCGACATTCCTGCTACCTCATTAATGTGCAAAATAGTGGGAAAGTTTTTTTTTTTTTTTTTTTACTATTGCTGAGCTCTTAACCACAATTTATAATATGGAGCAAACATTTTTTCTGTGCCTTAGCAAACTGTCACATTTCTTTCTAAGTTTGAATCAGATTCCAACATTTTGTCCTTTTTGTTTTTAATGTCATAAAATGTTTCCAAGAGTTCCTTTAATGTGAAAATTTTTATTAGGTGACTTCCTCTAGGACATTTTCATACTTTTCATCAAATCACTTTCCTCATTTATGTTTATAAATTGACCTTCATTAAATTCCTCTGGGTGTATGTCTAGTCTCTCAATTGGTGACAGCATCAACATTTCCATAGTCAACTATTCCTTCTACAACTCAGTTTAAGTTTGAACCAAATCCTACAAAGTTATTTGCACTGTGTGGTAAAAGTCTCTACCACATTACATGCGATACAAAGTAGAAGTAAAGGCTCAATTTTAAATATAAGTGTCTTTCTGTTCCTAGTGCAATTTATAGTAAAAGATGTTGAAGTGATTTTACCTTGTTTATGATATTAATCTGACTTTTTCAATTGGTTCATACCAAAGATCCTTCCAGTTTTGTGCCTTATCCCATCTTTATTTTGTTGTCTCCATTTTCAAAGTTTCTAATCACATCCAATTTCGCTTCCAGTGTTATCATCTTTCATCTATTTGTGACACTTTCATCTTTGTTGATCAAGTCCCTCTTTCACTTACCAATTTAGTAAAATGTCATATGGGTTTATCATTTGGGGACGAGGTGACACCACAACTACATGCTTTGCTGTCTGTTGCATGAACTGAGCAACAGTACGGTGACCAATCACCGTCAGACTTATGCAAAAATAAAAGTGATTGACCACCGCTCATGATGCATATCTTTATTTACATAGTGATTTGTAGACTGAGGAGTACACAGAAAATTTGTATTTTATGCAATTACAGTTAATATGCTATGGTAGCTGGAATTTAAATCGTGTTGTTTGAGGGACTGGTATTATTTACTTATCGCAACTGAAATCCGGCACTGGGTACATATTGAAGGTTGCCTATCTATCCCTATATCAGGGCATATATTTTCCCACACAAAGTGGATAACCAGGTACACTGCCCAAGCTATGCCCCCTTGGAGTTATTTCATTTCTCCACCAGATTTCAGAGCAATCAGAGAGAGCAGAGAATGGGATGGCAACAGCAGTACTTTCTCAGCTTGCTGCCACATATCGAAGAGACTCATCCGTGAATCAACTTTCACTTCTTCCTCCACTGCTGGCCATAGGGAACGTCCCATAAGACCACAGGTGTGAGATAAGGGAGACGTGTGGATACAGACATAGTGGGTAACATGTTGGTCTGGGTCATCAGTTTCTGTAGTTCACCAGTGCTTTTTGAACCTGGTTGAAACTAACCCCTGAACTACTGCCTCACACAGAGACTCCAATATAGAAACAGGCAAAACTCATTGACACACTTTACAATAAAAGGAACTACAAATGACAAATACTAATGGACATATAAAAAATTAAAAGGCAGTAAATCATGTAATTTTTCAGATGTTGGGTTTAAACCTAGTCCCTACTGGATTCTTAACCCAGGTTCTCTATGTACTAGCTTCATGACCTTTAAAAAGATACTTAACCTCTCCATGCCTCAGCTTCTCCATTTGTAAAATAGAGATGATAAAATGTTGTACTCAAATATTTCTTAATCCTCTCTTTTATAGAAAGAAAAATTTTAGCTAGGCACAAACCTGTCAGAATAGATGCCAGTAATTTTTCCTATATAACTTGCAAGTTTTTTTTTTGTGTGTGTGTGTGATTGTGACTAAGATGTACCCAAGGAAAGTAATTGAAAGTTACACATAATGGCTTTAGTAAGCCCTACTTAAGAAACAGACCAAGCTTGCTTTTGCTTCCCTTCATCTTCATGCCTTTCTTCATTCTGTGAGCTGGAACTTGTCTGTTTTCCTCTTTGAACATGAGAATGAGGACCACACCCTGAGCATGGCAAAGCAAAGATCTGGGATGACCTTGGGTTCTCGAAAACTTTTTGGAGTAGTGCCTTTTTCTAGCCTTAGTCCTCTTATCTTCAGGTAATATACATATTATGTGTGAGAGCAATTTTCTGCTTTGTATAAACTGCTGTTATTTTTGGTTTTGTTTCCTAGCCAGATATAATCTGAATTGATATGTATACCTCATATATTAACTGAATTAATATATGTAAAACACTTAGAATTGTGACTGGCAAGTTATTGAATTGTGGCTATTATGTTTAATCAAATAAATACATAGTTAAAGAGTAAGAAACCAATTGTTCATCTGTTATGTGGAATAAATAATAAAATGGCTGATAATACCCAATACTATGGGATATTTAATTTTAAATTTGGTTGGTAAAAGTAGAAATTATCCATATTTTCTGGATAGGAACAATCTTCTTTATGGATCAGCTTTACAAGGAACATACCTGGCAACTGAATCAAATGGAATTAAATTATATAATTCAAGAAAGGCATGTAATAGAGAAAAAAAAGCAAAATTAAAATTTTTTATATTAAATTAATACATATGTACATATTAAAAAATCAAATAGTACAAGTTTTAAAAGAAAAGAGCAGTTCCCTACCCATTCTTCCATCTCTAAAGTTTACCCTACTTTGAAATCTTTTAACTTTTTATTCTATTTGCCTCTACATTCTAAATAAAATGCTTAAAATGATTCCTTAATTTTTTAATATTATCTACTTTTTGCTTCTTAAAGTTGATTAGAATTTAGAGCTTGCACACATGTGCACACCCACCCATACACACTTCTCCACGAATCTTCCAATATTCCACACTTTTTTATTGTATCAGTGTTCATTCAAGCTCACAAAATTTTGATTAAGTAAGCAGTGATCCTAGTGGAGCTACATTGTGCAATGTTTTTACATTTTCTTTATTTTACAAATTGCTTTTCCTGGAATTCATAGTTACCTTGTGTTTTGCTTGTTTAACTTTCTATGCAACTAGTACTAATTCTTAAGTTTTCCAATAGAATTGCCAAAGCCCTCTCAGTGTAGTCATATGCGTCAGTTACTCTATCAATTCCATTTGACATCCCAACTACAGCCTACTGCCCATTCACTTCACTTTGGCTGGTTGCTCGTCAGCTTAGTCTCATGGCTTTCATGTATTTTCCCATATCCTGACAGTTGTCTTTTCTTGCTTCTATGACTTCTGGACCCCATGTATTGCTGTTTCTAAACTTATGCCATCATTTTGGTGATATGCCATGTCTACTAGCTTCCTGAGAAAAGATACATGAGACATAAATGTTCAGAGATATTGCATGTCTAAAAATACATACTTCTTTTTTCTACTATCTAATTTGATTGGTAGCTTGAAGGGATACAGCTGGGAAAGAATTTTCCTTACAAAATTTGAAAACATTGTTACTTGTCTTTTGTGTTCTGGTATCACTGTGGAGATGTCTAATACCATTCTGATGCACAGTCCTTTGTATGTGACTCATTTCTTTTTTCTTCTACAATCTTTCAGAATCTTCCTTTTATCTTTAGTGTCTGAAAATTTATGCTGTGCCTTGGTGAGCTTCAATAAGTTTATCCGTTGTATTTCTTGTGCTGGACACTCATTGGATCCATTAAGTCTGGAAATTCATGTTCTCCAGTTCGAGGAAAATTTCCTTGTATGTTTTCCATAATAATTTACATCCCTCCATTTCCTCTAGCTCATGTTGAATGTTGAAGAACTCCCTAGATGGCACAAACAGTTAATGTGCTTGACTGCTAACCAAAAGTTTAGGAGTTCAAGTCAACCCAGGGTCACCTGGGAAGAAAGACCTGACAATCTACTTATGAAAAATCAGCCACTGAAAAACCGCATAGAGCACAGTTATACTCTGACATAGGGTCACCCTAAGTTGGAATCAACTCAGTGACAACTGGTTTTTCGTTTATTGCAAGGTGAACATTTGGAATGATGCTCATCTTTTTGGTCCTACTCCTGATTTTCTTTATTTTTTTGTTCTGCTTTCTAGGATATTTATTTACTTTAAAGTTCTACTCTGTTACAGTTATGTATTCCAGTTAACAAACTAGCCCAAGTATAGTGACTTACAACAATCATTTTTATTATTTTACAAGAGTGTGTAGGCCAGGAATCCCAACAACGTTCAGGTGGTAACCAAGGTCACTTGGTGATGTGCAGCTTGTGGATGGGCTAGTCTGGATGGTTCCAAATAATTTGAGTTACATGTCTGGAGTCTTGGGAGGGATGACTAGAAGGATGGATTTATTGGGACTGTCAACTAGTGTGCCTTCATGTGGCCTCTTCAGCATAGTGTTATCAGGTTAATCAAACATTTTACCTGTGGTACAGGATGCCCAGAGAGCAAATTCCAAGAGACTTCACTGGAAGATATAGGAATTCTTACACTTAACCTCAGAAGTCCTAGAATGCCACTTTGACTGCATTCTATCTGCCCATCGAGGGCCATCTTTCTATCTTACAATGAAAGGAATTTCAAAGAATTTGTAGGCATGTATAATCTGTCACACCCTTAAATATATATGTATATTTATGTATGTGAGATATGCATATATATATTTAATATGATGCACATGATTATATATAATTAATGTTATATATATAACATTAATTTTAGCTTTATATTTAACAATGAGCTCAATGAATAAGGAAGACTGAAGAAGAATTGATGCTTTTGAATTGTGGTGTTCTTGAAAAATATTGAATATACCATGGACTGCCAAAGAACGAACAAATCTATCTTAGAAGAAGTACAGTCAGAATGTTCCTTAGAAGCAAGGATGGCGAGACTGCGTCTTACATACTTTGGACATGATGTCAGGAGGGATCAGTCCCTGGAGAAGGACATCAGGCTTGGCAAAGTACAGGGTCAGCGGAAAAGAGGAAGACCCTCAACGAGGTAGATTGACACAGTGGCAGCAACAATGAGCTCAAGCATAACAACAATTGTAAGAATGATGCAGGACCGGGCACGGTTTGGTTCTGTTGTGCATGGGGTTGCTATGAGTTGGAACCAACTCAGCGGCACCTAACAACAACAACATATTTAATTTCTAAGAATTTTCATTGTTCTCTGTTCATTTTCTGCATTTTTTTTCATGATGCAATATCTTCATTTTCCCCCCCAAAAAAAACAATTTTTTTTTTTTTATGAGTATATTGGAAACCCTGGTGGCATAGTGGTTAAGAGCTACCACTGCTAACTAAAAGATCAGCAGTTCAAATCCAACAGGCAGTCCTTAGAAATTCTATGGGGCAGTTATTCTCTGTCCTATAGCGTTGCTATAAGTTGGAATCGACTCGATGGCAATGGGTTTGACTTGGTTTTTTATGAGTATATTAATTATTTTTAGAGCTTTATTGTGCTTTTTCTCTCCTTGGGTATCCTTTTGAATTTTTTCCCTCTATTTGATTAATTTATTCTTTCATTTGCATGTGGAAGATTTTATAACAGGCCTGAGGAACTTAGCTATTTTTAATATTTAAGAAGAGGCCTTATAAAGTTCAGTGGAAGCTCTCTATGTTTGGAAGTTTTTTTCCAAGTGATTGGTTTCATGTAAGGTGATAGGGCAAAATTCATCTATTTTATCAGGAGTTACACAAATGTCAGTCCCTTCTCTTTAGCCAGTCAGTTTCTCCTATGAATAACCGTACTCAAGGATAAGGCCCACAACCTGAACTTGAAGCCAGAAATGAAGAGTTGATATTCTCCTACTGGTTCATAGAATTCCTCCAGTGTTTTCCCTGTTCTTGGTCCTGGCAGGACTGTATGTTCAGTACAGTCATTCAAATACAGTCTTGGGCCTCTGTACACAGAGGTTCTCTTGCAAAATTTCTCCAGGGAGTAAATCTTCTTGCTGCAGTCAGGGAGTATGGTACTGTAATAGGACACAAAAGGGTATCTGGGATCTAACTTCTTCTATATAGACTTTTAATCTATTCTTCTGCCATTTTTGTTTCATGTCCTTATCCTCTGAGATGCCAGATTTCTCCCAATTATTGAGCCTTGTTTCTTGTTGATATTTCTCTCAGTAGACATTTAGATTTCAGCTTTCTATGCTCTGCCAAGTCAGTTACCATCCATCAATCCACTGCAAATTTGGTGATATTTTCCTTCTTATTCTCCACATACTTGTGGGTTAATATTTTAAAATATGTATTTATTTGCTGTCATTTTAATGCAGTTTTGGGAGAAATGAACACATATGTTCAATCTGCATGTTTAGTCCAAAGTCTCCAAAGTCTCAAACTTTTAACTTTTTAAGGTTAAGAAAGAAGAAAATTAGCTGGTTGCTTAAGGTTTAGAATTACTGACAAAAGGAAGGAGATACTTTGATTTTCCATTTTGGACATGCTTAGTGGAGTTTTTAAAATTTAGAAAAACAAAGAAGGAGGAGAGTTTTGGATAATAACCTCCCAAATCCTCTCAGTATAATTACAAAGACTTTAACTTCTCTAAAAAAAATTCTAGAGCTACCAATTTTTCTTGGAAAACATTAAAATTGATCCATATAGCAAAATCAAAAATGTTCATTTATCAGACTTTTCTGGCTACACTTACAGGAAGAATAACATTGGTGTTTCTGTACCCACTCTGGATAAAAACGAAATGGATTGTAGTTAGACAGTCACTATTTTTCCCACTTAGAACTTTTCTCTTGTCCTTTCCTCTGAAGACAACACTCTCGCCACTGCAGAAGTTTGTAATCTTTTGCTTAGGCTCTGTTCCTATTCTTTTATTCCCTTTATCATTGCTAAAACTCTCACTTTGTTATATTTTAGGAAGATTCAGCCCCTTCCCAAAAGAGGTGAGTTACTGGTCCTGTTGCTGTTCAGTGGGTAACTCTTAACCACTCAAGCCTGCATAGATAGGCCCGGCAAAAACCAAACCTGTTACCATCAGCTCGATTGCGACTCATAGTGAACCTTAAAGGACAGAACAGAATTGTTCCATAGGGTTTCCTAGGCTGTAATCTTTACTGGAGCAGAACCCACCAGTGGAGTGGCTGGTGGGTTCAAACCACTGACCTTTTGGTTAGCAGCCTAGTGCTTAACCACTGTACCGCTAGGGCTCCTCCCTGGGTATATGCATAAATATATGTTACTTTAGGCATATACTTAAATACTTCAATGGTGGTAAGAGGTAGAATAGCCCAAGGAAGGGGGTTCTGAAGAAAAGTACTTAGGAAAATAGTCCTTAGGGTATAAACAAAATGGGTGAGAATGTGGGAGGGTAGCTTGTCGGAGGGTGACAGGGGAAAATAGATGTGGGGGAGAGAGATAAGTATTCGGGACACTGGCCAAGTAAACTTTGAATTTTAATTGATAAAATTTTTCCAATCTTCATATTGTGATTACTTAAGCTGTAATTTTGAATGTAAACTGTTCAAGTTTAGCCCAGTTATACCTAAAAGCTTATTTTTTAATCTGACTTCATTTCAAAACTACATATGTGTTTATTTTGGTTGAAGAAGTTTACATGGAGCTCTAGCAAGACCTAAATGGAATGTACATTCATTTCTTTCCCTTTTAGTTAAAAATCTCTGGTTTTACTCAGGAAGGCAATGTGCCAGGCTTAGACATTTTATTCCACAGCTTCTGTCCCTCCATACATGGTTAAAACCATGTGATTATGTGCTGGCCAATTGGAACTAAATTGAATCGTTTTCTCTGACTTTTGGAAGCTTCCTATTTGCCCTGTTGGGTAGGAAAGCAGATGTAATGGCTGGAGCACCATGGGGGCAGGATGACAGCTGAGGGATATGGTGTGCAAAGATGGAGGTGGACAGGTCCCTGACAAATCCAGAGTTCCTGCCCCAGATTGAACCTGCCTACCTCTGAACTTATTTTATGTGAGAGAGCAGCTTTATTTAAAGTACTCTATTTTGGTGTAATTATATTCAGTTAAACCTAATTCTAAAGAATGCAATAGAGAAACTAGCACATTCTTTAAAACCTTGACTAAAGACTATGGAGCCTTAAAAAACTGTTTATACCCTAGGACATCTCACCAAAACTTAAGAAGTCAACTTCTGCTGAGAAAATGTTTAATAGAAATTTTTTTTTAGTTTTCATCTTGAAGCAGAGGGCCTAATGTAGAGTAAGTGCCGAATATATATTTGTTAAGTAATAATGTAATTTAATAATTAATTTTTGAGTGCCTGTATATACCAGTCAGTATAAGCGTATGTTGTCATTTTTATTAGGTGCCATTGAGTCGGTTCTGACTCATTGCAATGCTATGTACAACAGAACAAAACACTGACAAGTCCTGTGACATCCTCACATTTGTTGCTATGTTTGAGCCCTTTGTTGCAGCCACTGTGTCAATCCATCTTCTTGAGAGTCTTGTTCTGTTTTGCTGACCCTTCTTTACCAAGCATGATGCCCCTCTCCAGGGACTGGTCCCTCCTGATAACATGTCCAAAGAATGTGTGACAAAATCTCACCATCCTCACTTCTAAGGAGCATTCTGGCTGTAATTCTTCCAAGACAGACGTGTTAATTCTTCTGGCACTCTATGGTATATTCAATATTCTTCACCAACACCATAATTCAGAGGCATCAATTCTTCTTCCATCTTCCTTACTCCTTGACCAGCTTTCGCATGCATATGAGAAAATTGAAAATACCAAGGCTTGGGTCTGGAGCACCTTAGTCCTCAATGTGACATTTTTGCTTTCTAACACTTTAAAGAGGTCTTTTGCAGCAATTTTTCCCAATGCATTAGGTGTATAGAGATATATTCTGTCTTCTCCCTAGTGAGGTTTCTAATTTTATAAAAGTCATGTAATCAGCTAGCACTTACATAAGACAGAAGGAATCATGTCTTACACAGAGGCACTTGCAAAGCATTGAGTGGCAAGAGTAGGTGACAGACCCATGAGGGAAGAGTTTAGGTCTTGACTGAAAACAGAATGATAAGGCAAGGAAGGTGGATTGGGGCAAGATTGTAAAACCATGCTGAGGGATTTTGATTTTGCTGTCTAGCTAATTGAGAGACAGTCGATTAATGTTTAGGAGAATAGTTCGTGGCAATGTCAAAAATTGACTGGAGAGGCAGAGACCAAATGTGAGAAGCCATGGAGTCCTGTTGGAAGCAAGTATCTTATCTCCCCACCAGCAGTAGGGAGAGGGAAAAAACTAGCCTTACCTTCTTGGGTCCTGTGGGGCTGAAGTCAAGGGAGAAGGATAGATTTTCAAAGAGGATTCAAAGGGGAGAGGTTAGTGGGTAGAGGCAGAATGTCAGAAAAGGAACCATGAATGGTTAGAAAGAAAGAGGAATCTTATGTATCAAACTCACAGAGAGCCTAAGGGAGATGCCTGTATTATTTATAAGGGAAGATGTTAATACCCCTCTCCACTCCTGTGCTACCCTCCTCACTATTCTGTGGGAAAGAAATTTTGGTCAGATTGAGGACAATAATGGGGACACATTTATTAAGTTTTTCCAACTCTAAAACAGTAATAATAATGGCACCTACCTCGTAAGGTTGTTAAGAATAAACAAGTTAATGGCAAAGATAAATAAGGAAATAGTAATTGCTCAATAAATATTAGCTTTATCTTTATTTTTATGAAAGCTTTGCATCTGTATGAAATTTGTAGTCCCATTCTGCCAAACCAGAGACCTGAATGGACCTATGACTCATAGAAAGAAACTTGGGAATCATGGGCATGATAGGGATGCGTGTGGCCATGAATTTGGGTTACACTGCATTCAGGACTGTAATACGTGAAATTACGGTAAGACTTTAGTTGTTCAAAGCCAAAACACCAACCACTGTCTTCTTTTCATCTCTTAGTGAATTGCCACCAAAGGTAGAATTGTCGAAACAGACTCATATGAATCATAGGTCTTACCCAACACCAAACTTTGCTAATGATTCAAAAGATACAAGCAGGAAGCAGACACACATGCAGTATTCCTTTCCTGAGGGGCTTAGGCCTTCATAAGCAGCTTCCTAATTGTCTGTTTTCCCACACTGGGAGTAACAAACAAGCACTAACAATGTGTGATGTGCATGTCAGCTTGGAGTAAGTCATCTAGGTTTACAGCTTCTTACTTTTTGTAAGTCTTTAGTCATTCCAGGACAAAGAGATTACAGGGCTGATTTCCATTCTCCTGCCAGCTGTGTCTCATACGGTACCAGCTTTAGTTACAATAAACAACACAGACAGGCCAGGTACATCCTGCTCAAACTCATCCTTTAGATAAAAACACCACAGAATCACCGGAGCCACAAAACACCTTTAGCTTGTTTATCTGGAGGTCTGGTGGATGGAGGTCACGATTTACTCCAACATGTTCTTTCTCTTTCCATCTGGCCTCCATCTGGATGGAGAAGTAGAATACAGAAGTCTTTAAGAAAATGGCCTATGTATCCACCTTGCAGGTATCCAAACCCTGGCTTCCCCAACATTGGTTGCATGCTTGACAAGTTACTTAAACAGTCATTGCCTCATTTTCTCCTTTTACAATGGATGAAATAATAGAACTTTCTCCATAAAATTATTGTGAGGATGTAATGAGTTAAAACCAAACCCATTACCATGGAGTCTGACTCATATCAACCCTATATGACAGGGTAGAATTGCCCCACAGGATTTTCCAAGGCTTTAAATATTTATGGAAGCAGACTGCCACGTCTTTCTCTTGCATAGTGGCTGGTGGGTTCGAACCACCGACCTTCTGTTAGCAGCCATGCACTTAACCATTGGGCTAGCAGGGCGCCTGCTATAGTAAGTTAATACATGTAAATTCTTAGAGTACTGCATGGCATATAGTGAATCCTACATAATACTGGCTAACAAATTTAAAAGTTACTATGATCCTAGATATGGCTCTGTGAATTAGACCTTTTTGTTGTTGTTATATCTGCTATCACTTAATTTCTACTAGCTCTTTCTCTTTTGCCTAGAAATATGGCCTAAACTCTCCATCCTAAAAGTATCCTTTCCCAACCCTTTTTAGGTATCACCTCATCATAGCTCTCTTAATGCAAATGTCAAGGGAAAAAAATGTTCCTCAAATAAAGCAGAATATCCTTCGATTGGCTGAGGAGAGGATGGTAGAGTTAGCGATTGGTCATTTCTCTGGTTTATCTGACAAAACCATGAATGCAGTTCTCAAAGAGTCCTGGGGTGAGTTGCATCAAGCTCTAGCAAGCTTAGGTCCTCAGAGCCGACAAAGATAATACGCATGCCTTGAAGCTTGGTGAAACTTTTAATGATATTAGTATTCTTTTTTCTGCCTCCTTTTTTACCATCCACACTGATCCAGGCCAAATTAAGGTGCTCATAGACTGAATAATTATAATCTCTCCTTAACTGATTCTCTCTCTTATTTTTTTTAATTCCTCCACACAGTGGCTGCAACAATGGGCTCAAGCGTAACAACGGTTGTGAGGATGGCACAAGACCTGGCAGTTTTTCATTTCTTTTTGTAGCATATAGGGTCACTATGAGTCAGAAGTGACTTGATGGCACCTAACAACAACAACACACTATCAATCCATCCCCCAGATCCCTCAAAAGTAGCTATCTAAATTAATGATCTGTTTAAGCCACTCTCCTGCTTAAAAATTACCTTTGGCTCTTTATTTCCTACCAAAAAAAAAAAAAGTCAAACTCTTTTACAGGCATTTAAGGCTTTTCAAAACATGATCCCAAACTCTTTCTCCAGCTGTATCTTTTATCACTCACTTTAAGAGCTTGGTTGCTAACCAAAAGGTCAGCAGTTCAAATCCACCAGCTGCCTCTTGAGAACGCTATGGGGGCAGTTCTACGCTGTCCTGTAGGGTCGCTGTGAGTCGGAATTGACTGGAGAGCAACAGGTTTGGTTTTTGGTCTTATGGCCTAATCAGTTCCCCAGGCACTCTGAGTCATATTTTGATCTCTAAGGACATTGTGTATTTATCTTTGTTGGGTTGGGTTTTTATTTTGTTTTTAATATCTTAGCTCAGTGGCTTTGATAATTCTGTTGCCTCTGTTTGGCTTGCTCTTCCCACGCTTTCTTTATCTGTCTGATGAACTCTTATTCATCCTTGTTCAGTCTAAGAAACTTCCCTGATTTGCCTCTGTAATTTTCTTGTAGCAATTAGTTTCTCCCTCTGAAATCTCCACTTAGCAAAATGATTCTCAACAGTGGGAAGTGGGAGAGGATGAGACTTCTTTGAGGGACTTCTTCAAAATATACTACATGTCCGTCCTTCTCTTCTCCTGAGAATTAACGATAGAGTATTTTGATTAGGCATACTTCTTTATAGAACTTAAATTATATCATTTTTATTTGTCCACAGGCTGATATACAGATTCCAGCTCCCTTCCCAAACTTATTCCATCTCTTGATGGAGATTAATGCCTAAAATTTACTGTACATTTAAGTTACTTTGGAGGTTGGGCTCTATGAATTTTAAAAGACAGATTTCGTTTCATTTCCTCTTGTTCAAAAAATAGCTCACTCTACAAATTTCCGTTCACAGTTTTATAGAGGAATGTAGACAACATTACAAATACGTGTATATATAAAGCATGTCTTATTTTTGCCACAATAATAATAAGCTTATTTTAAAATGTACAATTCAAGGTAATCCTGCATATAATCAGAAAATATGTTTGATTTGCTCAATAATGTTAAGCTATAATTTATTAAACTATGATTTGCATTTTTCTAAAAAGCAAAAATAGAAGAAAAATGAGAGCCCTCTGGTGGGCAATACTTTAAGTCCCAAATATCATACATAATAGTTTCCTGATAGGATTTTGTGAAGATTAAACATTTTTAATCAGATCAGCAACAAAAAGTAAGACGAATTTAAAACAATGTTTCAACTCATGTATATAATTTAAATCAATTATTTTTTTCATGGAAAATGTCTTATCTGAAGTAATTTTGCTATTAAAATAAAATCAATCTAAATGCATAGGAAAAGTACTTATGAAAGAACCAAGCAAGAATAAAAAATTAAAATTGATTCTTCTTATTCTCTCACATAAAATTTAAATAAAATAGTTACACCAAATTAAAACCAAGAAAAGCAATGAAATTAAAAGTTTCAAAATGCAAATTACACAACAGACACATGCATTTTTTTTCTTAATTGAGGTGAAATTCACATAACATAAAATTAACCGTTTTATTGAACATTTCAGTGGTATTTAGTACAATCACAATGTTATGCAAATACCACTTCTATCTAGCTCCAAAATATTTTCATTACCTGCAAGAAACGCCATACTCAGTAAGCCATTTTTTCCTGCCATTAGACTCTGGCAACCACCAATCTGCGTTCTGTTTCTATGGATTTATCGATTCTGGATATTTCATATAAATGGAATCATGCAATATGTGACCTTTTGTGTCTGGCTTCTTTCACTTAGCATAATATTTTGGAGGTTCATCCCCGTTTTAGCATGTATCAGTACTTCTTTTTAAAGTTGAATAAAATTTCATTGTATGTATAGGCCATTCATCTGTTGATGGACGTTTGGTTTGTTTCCACCTTTTGGCTGTAGTTAACTATGCTGCTGTAAACATTTATGTGAAAGTACTTGTTTGAGTAAAAAAAAAAAAAATTTTTTTTTTTTTTTTAACCTGTTTACAATTCTTTTAGGCTTATACAGGTATCCCCAGATTTTTACGCCACTTCGCTTTTAGGAAAGACCTACCTTGGTACTTGTTTTCGCTAACAGAAAAAAAAAAAATCTTAATATTTGCTTTTACTAAAAAAGGTGAAAAACGGAAATAGCGTTCAGCGTTTGTTTTGCAGGGGCCATTAAAGAGGCAGCGCACATCTCAGCAGTAAGAGTGGCATCGCCAAATTCCTTCCCCGGAAACTACGCTCACGTTATGTAGGATGTGTATTTATCATATCATTCATGCTCTTATTATATGTTAGTGTTATTTTAGGTTTTATGTATTACTTGGCATGACTTAGTAAGTTTTTTTTTTTGGTCTGGGAACACTCAAAAAAATTGTCCACATAAACTAATGGTAATCGTTTCTT
Source organism: Loxodonta africana (assembly GCF_030014295.1). Classification (NCBI taxonomy): domain Eukaryota; kingdom Metazoa; phylum Chordata; class Mammalia; order Proboscidea; family Elephantidae; genus Loxodonta; species Loxodonta africana. Next base: position 42,206,013 of record NC_087346.1, on the reverse strand, counting down.
CAATGTGCGCCGTTTTGGCCTATGAAATGGTTCATAGGAATACTCTACTTTCTGGTAGGAAGGGAAACGTGGGAGTGAAATTGCTTAGTCGTATGTAATTCCATGTTTAACTTTTTGAGGAACCAGCGAACTTTTTCACAGCTGTGGAACCATTTTATAGTCCAACCAGCAATTGAGGGTTCTATATTTCTTCGCAACCTCACCAACACTTAATATATTGCGTTTTTGTTTCATTTGTTTATAGTCATCCTAGTGGGTGTGAAGTGGTATCTCATGGTGGTTTCGATTTCAGTTTTCCAAATGACTAATGGTGCTGTGCGTTTTTGCATGTGTTTGTTGGCTATTTGTATATCTCCCATACAGAAATGTCTATTCAAGTCCTTTACCCATTTTTTAAGGAGGTTGATTGCCCTTTTATTGCAGAGCTCTAAGAGATCTCTATATATCTAGGTACCAGATGCTTATAAGATACATGATTTTAAAATATTTTATTTCATTTTTTAGGTTTTTTTTTTTTACTTTCTTGATAATATTCTTTAACAGATAGTTTTCAATTTTGCTGAAGTTGAATTTATTTTTTTTTTCTTTCATTGCTCATGCATTTGGTGTCATATCTAACAACCTGTTGTTAAATCCTAGGATATGAAGATTAACCCTTATGTTCTCTTATAAGAGTTTTATAGTTTTAGTTTTTACGTTTAAATCACTGATCCATTTTACCTTGACTTTTTCTTTTAATGTGATATGAGGCAGGGGATCCAACTTTATTGTTTTGCATGTGGATATCCAGTTGTCTTGGCACCATTTGTTGAAAAGACTATTCTTTCCCCATTGAATGGCCTTGGTTCTCTTGTCTAAAATCAATTGACCAGAGGTGTATGGGTTTATTTCTGGACTCTCAGTTCTATTCCATTGGTCTATATGTCTGTCCTTATACAAGTACCAGGCTATTTCGATTACTGTAGCTTTATAGTATCCTTTGAAGTGGAGAAATATGAGTCGTCCAACTTTGTTCTTCTTTTTCAAGCTTGTTTTGGCTACTTGAGGCTTTTTGCAAATCCATATGGATTTGAGGACTAGCTTTCCCATTTCTGCAAAAATAAAGGTATTAGAATTTTTATAAGGATTGTATTGAATTTGCAGATTACTGTGAGTCAGTATTGCCATCTTAACAGCATAAAGTTTTTTAATCTGTGCACATGGGGTGTCTTTCCAATTATTTAGGTATTATTTAATTTTGTTCAACAATGCTTTGTAGTTTTCAGTGTACACATCTTTCACCTCCTCAGTTAAATTTAACCCTAGGTATTTTATTTCTTTGGATGCTATTGTAAATGAGATTGTTTTCTTAATTGGTTTTTTGGACTCTTCATTGCTGGTGTATAGGAAGAAAATTGATTTTAGTGTGTTGATTTTGGACTCTGAAACTATGCTGAATTCACTTATTAGCTTTAGTAGTTTTTGTGTGGATTCTTCAAGATTTTCTGTATATTAAATGATATCATCTGTGAATAAAGATAATTTTAATTCTTCCTTTCAAATGTGGATGCCTTGTATTTCTTTTTCTTGCCTAATTTCTCTGACTAGAACCTCTAGTACAGTGTTGAATAGCAGTTATGAAAGTGGGAATCCTTGTCTTTTTTCTGGCCTTAGGGGGAAATAGTCTTTCCCCATTGAGTATGATGTTAAATGTGGATTTTTTTTTTAATAATTTTTTTTATGCTTTAAGTGAAAGTTTACAAATCAAGTCAGTCTGTCACATATAAGCTTATATACACCTTACTCCATACTCCCACTTACTCTCCCCCTGAGTCGGCCCGCTCCCTCCTTCTTTCCTTTCCTGACGGTTTTGTCAGTTTCTAACCCTTTCTACCCTCCTATCTCCCCTCCAGACAGGAGATGCCATCACACTCTCAAGTGTCCACCTGATACAAGTAGCTCACTCTTCATCAGCATCTCTCTCCAACCCATTGTCCAGTCCCTTCCGTGTCTGATGAGTTGTCTTTGGGAATGGTTCCTGTCCTGGGCCAACAGAAGGTTTGGGGGCCATGACCGCTGGGATTCTTCTAGTCTCAGTCAGACCATTAAGTCTGGTCTTTTTATCAGAATTTGGGGTCTGCATTTTTTTTTTTTATCCTACTGATCTCCTGCTCCCTCTGGGGTTCTCTGTTGTGCTCCCTGTCAGGGCAGTCATCGGTTGTGGCCAGGCACCATCTAGTTCTTCTGGTCTCAGGATGATGTAAGCCTCTGGTTCATGTGGCCCTTTCTGTCTCTTGGGCTCATAGTTATCGTGTAACCTTGGTATTCTTCATTCTCCTTTGATCCAGGTGGGTTGAGACCAATTGATGCATCTTAGATGGCCACTGGTTAGCATTGAAGACCCCAGACGCCTAACTTCAAAGTGGGATGCAGAATGTTTTCATAATAGAATTATTTTGCCAATTGACTTAGAAGTCCCCTTAAGCCATAGTCCCCAAACCCCCGCCCTTGTTCCACTGATCTTCGAAGCATTCAGTTTATCCCGGAAACTTCTTTGCTTTTGGAAACTTCTTTGCTTTTGGTCCAATCCAGCTGAGCTGACCTTCCGTATATTGAGTATTGTTCTTCCCTTCACCTAAAGTAGTTCTTATCTACTAACTAATCAGTAAATAACCCTCTGCCACCTTCCCTCCCTCCCCCCCTCATAACCATGAAAGTATGTGTTTTTCTCAGTTTATACTATTTCTCAAGATCTTATAATAGTGGTCTTATACAATATTTGTCCTTTTGCATCCGACTAATTTCACTCAGCATAATGCCTTCCAGGTTCTTCCATGTTATGAAATGTTTCACAGATTCCTCACTGTTCTTTATCAATGCATAGTAGTCCATTGTGTGAATATACCATAATTTATTTAACCATTCATCCACTGACAGACACCTTGGTTGCTTCCATCTTTTTGCTATTGTAAACAGAGCTGCAGTAAACATGGGCGTGCATATATCTGTTCGTGTAAAGGCTCTTATTTCTCTAGGGTATATTCTGAGGAGTGGGATTTCTGGGTTGTATGGTAGTTCTATTTCTAACTTTTTAAGAAAACGCCAGATAGATTTCCAAAGTGGTTGTACCATTTTACATTCCCACCAGCAGTGTATAAGAGTTCCAATCTCTCCGCAGCCTCTCCAACATTTATTACTTTGTGTTTTTTGGATTAATGCCAGCCTTGTTGGAGTGAGATAGAATCTCATTGTAGTTTTAATTTGCATTTCTCTAATGGCTAATGATCGAGAGCATTTTCTCATGTATCTGTTAGCTGCCTGAATATCTTCTTTAGTGAAGTGTGTGTTCATTTCCTTTGCCCACTTTTTGATTGGGTTGTTTGTCTTTTTGTGGTTGAGTTTTAACAGAATCATATAGATTTTAGAGATCAGGCGCTGGTCGGAGATGTCATAGCTGAAAATTCTTTCCCAGTCTGTAGGTGGTCTTTTTACTCTTTTGGTGAAGTCTTTAGATGAGCATAGGTGTTTGATTTTTAGGAGCTCCCAGTTATCTGGTTTCTCTTCATCATTTTTGGTAATGTTTTGTATCCTGTTTATGCCTTGTATCAGGGCTCCTAATGTTGTCCCTATTTTTTCTTCCATGATCTTTATCGTTTTAGTCTTTATGTTCAGGTCTTTGATCCACTTGGAGTTAGTTTTTGTGCATGGTGTGAGGTATGGGTCCTGTTTTCATTTTTTTGCAAAAGGATATCCAGTTATGCCAGCACCATTTGTTAAAAAGACTAACTTTTCCCCAATTAACTGACACTGGGCCTTTGTCAAATATCAGCTGCTCATATGTGGATGGATTTATATCTGGGTTCTCAATTCTGTTCCACTGGTCTATATGCCTGTTGTTGTACCAGTACCAGGCTGTTTTGACTACTGTGGCTGTATAATAGGTTCTGAAATCAGGTAGAGTGAGGCCTCCCACTTTCTTCTTCTTTTTCAGTAATGCTTTACTTATCCGGGGCTTCTTTCCCTTTCATATGAAGTTGGTGATTTGTTTCTCCATCACATTAAAAAATGTCTAAATGTGGATTTTTAATAAATGTTCTTTATTATGTTCATGAAGCTCCTTTCTATTTCTACTTCCTTATTGTTTTCATAATGAAAGTGTGTTGGACTTCATCAAATGCTTTTTTGTGCATCAGTTGAGATGATCATGTGGTTTTTCAATTTGTACTATTAAAGTGTTGTATTACATAGATCGATACTCTTACATTGAACCACCCTTGCATTCCTGGAATAAATACCAGTTAGACATGGTGTATAATTCTTTTAACATGTCCTTGGATTCAGTTTGCTAGTATTTTGTTGAGGATTTTTGAGTCTATATTCTTGAGGAATATTGACCTGTAATATTCTTTTCTAGTGATATGTTTATCTGGCTTTGTTATCAGGATGAAGCTGGTCTCCTAGAATGAGTTAGGAAATATTCTCTCTTCAATTTTTGGAAGAGTTTGATAAAGATTGGTGTTAAATCTTTTTTTTAATGCTTGCTATTTAGTCCTTGACTATTCTTTGTTAGGAGGTGTTTGATTACTGATTTAATCTCTTTTCTTGTTATAGGCCTATTCAGATTTTGCATTTCTTCTTGAGTCAGTTTCCGAAATGTATGTGCCTAATAATTTGTCCATTCCATCTAGGTTATCTAATTTTGTGACATGCAATTCATAAAGCTCTTATAATTCTTTTTATTCCTGTAAAGTAAATAGTAAGTAGTGATAAATTTGGATTCCAGATTTTAGTTTTTTGCATCCTCTCTCTTTTTTCTTAGTCAGTCTAGATAAACGTTTGTCAATTTTATTAATCTTTTCAAAGAACCAACTTTTGGTTTGATTCTGTTTTTTCTACTTATTTCTGCTCTTGTCTTTGATATTATTTCTTTTGTTCTTTCTTTAGGTTAAATTTGATATATTTCTTATAATCCCTTAAGATGTAAAGTTAGGTTATTTATTTGAGCTATTTACTCATTTTTAATACAAGCATTCGTACCTGTAAATGTCTCTCTGAGTACTGCTTTCATTATATCACATAAGTTTTGGTATGTTGTATTTTTGTTTTCATTCATCTCAAAATATTTTCTAATTTCCTTTTTGATTCTGTCTTTGACTCATTGATTGTTTACGAGTGTTAATTTCTACATATTTGTGATTTTTCAGTTTTCCTTCTATTATTGATCTCTAGTTTTATTCCATTGTGGTAGGAAAAGATGTTTTGTATTATTCTAATCTCTTTAAATTTATTGAGACTTGTTTTGTGGCCAACATGTTGTGCATCCTAGAGAATGTCCCTTGTCCACTTGAGAAAAAAATGTGTATTCTGCTGTTGTTCGGTCATATGTTCTATATACGTCAGCTTGGTCTCGTTGCTTTACAGTAGTGTTTGAGTCTGCTGTTCTCTTATTGATCTTATGTCTAGGTGTCTTATCCATCATTGAAAGTAGTGTATTGAAGCCTCCAACTATTATTGTAGAACTGTTCATTTCTCCCTTCAATTCTGTCAGTGTTTCATATATTTTGAGGATCTGTTGTTTGATGAGTTTATTTATATCTCCTTTATAAATTGATGCTTTTATCAATATTCAATGCATTTTGGTCTCTTGTAACAATTTTTTACTTAAAATCTATTTTGCCTGATATTAGTTTAGACATCCTAGCCCTCTTTTGGTTATTATTTGCGTGTAATGTCTTTATTTTTTCACTTTCAACTCTTCATGTGTTTAGATATAAAGTAAATCTCCTATAGACAGCATACAGTTAGGTCATTTTTTTTTTAATTCATTCTGCTAGTTTCTGTGTTTTTATTGGTGAATTTAATCCATTTACCTTTAAGGTGATCATTGTTGGCATGCTTAATGGCTTCACACAGTTCACTAGACTGTTCATTTTTCTTCATTCTTTTGTCTTTCTCATACTCGGATGGGATACTTTTAATTGTTCTATGTTCAAGATCACCAGTTCTTTTTCTGCCTGCTCAAATATACTACTTAACTCTCTAGTGACTTTTTCTCTTCAGCTATTGTACTTTTCAGCTTCAAAATTTCTATTTGGTTTCTTTTGAAATTTCTTTCTCTTTAATGTTATGGTCTATTTGTTCATACATTGTTATCCTGACATTCTTTAGCTATTTGACCATAGTTTCTTTTAGCTCTTTAAGAATATTTAAGGCAATTGATTAAAGTCAGTCTAGTAGGTCCAATGTCTATGCTTCCTTAGGAATGGTCTCTGTCAGTTTCTTTTTGTCCTGTGAATGGGCTATACTTTTTTGCTTCTTTGTCTGCTTTGTAATTTTCTGTTGAAAACTGAACATTTTGAATATTATTATGTAACCCTGGAAATGATATTCTGCTCTTATCCTGAGTGTTTACTGTTGATGATTGTGTGGGCTTAGTCATCCATTTGTTTTGTGACTTTTTCGAACTATTTTTGTAAAGACTGTATTGTACTTGTATTGTCATGTGTGGTTTTTGAAGTCCTTTTTTTTTTTTTCCTTTTAATCTTGGTTCAATAGTCAGTCAGTGACCTGACAAAATTGTCCTTAAATGCCTGGACTGAACAAAACAAAACAAAAAACCTCTCCCTGTCATTACAGATTGGCTCTGAGCTGGAGCACTCCTTCAAAACTTAGCCAGGCTACTTACAACTCTTTTTCTGGTCTTCACTCTTGTCTGTTCAGAACCCACAGATCAGCCAAAGGTGAAACCTCATAGTCCCTCTGGTCTCTCCTGAGGATGCATCTTGCTCTAGACATGTGTATTGTACTCTTGCTTCCCCAGTATACATGGTAGCCCTTCAAAGCCCTTATTCCCTTAAGAATTTTACTCTTCATCCTGCTTATTCTTAGGTTTTTGGGTCTGTTTTCTATTTGCCTCATCCACCATTCCTTGTCCCAGGAAGCTAGGCAGTGCATGTCCTTAAATGCTTTCAACAGATGCTGCTACTGCCCAAAAAGCAACTTTAGTCCAAAGAGAGGAGGTAAAACAAAAGTCAGCCTCTGCAATAGTCCTTCAGGAAACTGCCAGACAGGTAAAAAGGTGCAACCAATTTTTTAAGAGCAAGGTTCATATTGACTCACTGGCCTCATCAAATCACACCAAGAATGCAGATCATTGCCCCCATAGTTTGGAATCGGAGATGGTAGGTGAGCAAGCAAAGCCGCTACCACATTTGTTTCTAAAATTTATCCGGTTTTTTCTTCATTGAGCATCTCCCTTATTTCTACAAGGTTTTATTATATTGCACAGTTACAAAAATTTTGATTCTGTCAGTTTTTGCCAATTTAATGATTTCTTCAGTAGAGGCACTGATTCTTTGAGCTCCCTACTTTGCCATTTTCCTTGACATCACCCCCTTTTTTTTTTTCAGTAGAGGGACTGATTCTTTGAGCTCCCTACTTTGCCATTTTCCTTGACATCACCCCTCTAATTTTTACTTAATACATATTATGAATATATCACATGCTATTGTTTTACTTAAATGATGCTTCTGATATACAATTTATGCTTTGGGAAGATTAAGAGCCAGGTTGCCATAGAGTCACTCTTCCTATTTTAACACTAAGCTAACAGTGTTGCAGAAAATTTAAGTAACATTCCTAAAATTTCCTAATGAGTTAATGTCATTGCAGGTACTAAATACTTCTAGAGCTATTTAACACATCATTAATTGGTCCAAGTCATATGTAATTTAATTTGATAAGTGCTATTGTTTCCAGCACTTAGGGGGCTTCCAAGAATTATTTGTGGAATGATTTAATTAATTTGGCAAATTGCTAGTAAACTGGCAGTAGAGGGGCTTGTGGGGGGCTTTCCTTTTGTATAAATCCCTCTATGGTAATTTACATACTATATTATAGTTTTTACATAGCTGGTTTATTCATTAAATGGGGAGTGCCTTGAGGTCTCTAATAGTTTTATTTGTTCAAAGTATCTAGCATGATCCTATTGCATAGTTTTAGAGTGAGGAGGAAAGAAGGAAAGAAAGGTAGAAAGGAAAGAACAAAGGAAAAATAAAAGGAAAAGTGGAGGGAAAAAATGGTGTAAAGAAAAGAGAGAAAGAACAAGGGAAGACCTCATTTTCAGACCCTGGATATGAAGTAGGTCTGCTCTAAAATGAAATGCTAGAAATGGAGGAAATGCCTGGCCACTATCATCTTTTGTCCTTCCTATGGTATTGAAATGGGGTGGGGGGAGGGGAGATAACCATCCAAGGTAATAAATTTTCTGCATAATACCTTCACGTCTTGTGCCCTCTGCACCAAGCCAGCCACATTCCTCTTGCTCCCCTATCTCCACTACTGACCAGTACCTGAAGATACATTTTGGTTTACAAAACGCTTTCTTAAATATGCTGCTACTTGCTCTTTCTTACCTTAAAAGGATTAATTCAATCATACTAATAAAAGTTCAACTTAAAACAAGAGCATAAACATTTTAATGGGGGAATTCAGTAATCTGAAACAATAGAGTAGCCTTTGGGATAGGAGTGGATCTTTGCTGCTTATTTTTGTAAATTTTTTTTTTTTTTTTTTAATGCAGTCACATCTTGTTCATTTATTTATTGTTTATGACTGCTTTCAAGCTACAATGGTGGAGCTTGATAATTGCAACAAAGACTATGTGGTCTGCAAAGTCTAAAATATTGACTATTTTGTCTTTTACAGAAAAAGTTTTCCAGCCCGGACTTAGAGGGCAGAGGTGAGTACTGGATAATTCTGAGGGCAGAATGAGTGTAGCTGTTGAGATGAGTAGGAGGAAATAGCAGGGAGAAAAAAAATGGAGTGCCAAGGCCTAGGGCATGTGTTTGCCAATGCACAGCTACCATAAAGGAAACATAGAGGACCCTCTAAACTAAAATGTTACTCATATATTAAGAAAATGAATAATTTAATGTGTGTATAAATTGTTTGAATTCTTTGAAAGAAAAGTAGTGTATAATTTGGGTGCTTTACTATTTATTTTTTCTCTGCTGTAGAGCATCATATTTTCACATAATCACATGTTACATTTATAATCAGAAAATACAAATGTTCATTGAAGTCAATTATATTTCATCTAATATGATTCTTAATAACCAGCAGAGTATCAAGTACATAATAACTGTAAAACTTATTTCTCAATCCAGGCTGTATTAACACATGGCTAAGGTCACCATGGGAAACCCTGGTGGCATAGTGGTTAAGAGCTATAGCTGCTAACCAAAAGGTCGGCAGTTCAAATCCACCAAATGCTCCTTGGAAACTCTATGGGGCAGTTCTACTCTGTCATAAAGGGTCACTATGAGTCGGAATCAACTGAACAGCAACGGGTTTGGTTTTGGTTTAAGGTCACCATTAGGAGCCCTGGGGGCACCATGGTTAATTAAGCATTTGGCTGCTAATCAAAAGGTCAGTGGTTGGAACTCATCAGCCACTTTGTGAGAGAAAAGACCTGGTGATCTGCTCCTGTAAATATTTCAGCCTAGGAAACCCTACAGGGCAGTTCTACTGTGTCCTATATGGTCGTTTTGAGTTAGAATTGACTTAACAAGGTCAACAAGGTCAGAATTGACTTTGTGGCAATGGGTTTGGTTTTTTGGAAATGACATTCAGTCTTCATCATTCCATTAAGTTAAGAATTAGTTTGGCTGTGTATCCTCTTCGTCTAAATATGCAAATATCTGTTCTTGTAAAAGCAAACTTGTCATGATGTGAGAAAAAATTGCACATAAAATTTAAGAGGGGATCAATCTACCTCTTGAACTGAACAACAAAGTTCCTATAATAGAAGTGGAAAATTGGAGTCTAGGAATGAAACAGAGCATGTGATCTCTGTGGTTTGGAGCCTGAGTCTGTAGTTAAGGAGACATAGAGAAAATAAGAGGTGAGCATTCCCTGTGGAATGCACCTGAGGATGGAGCAAAGGAGGGAACTTTTGGGAGAAGGAACAGACAGAAAGAGACATAGTTAAATATAAGCACGAGGAGCAACAGAGGCAAGAAGGACATTGGCCATGTCCCTGCCAGTCATACCATACCACAGAATCTCAACATTACAGAGAATAGGTGATATTGAAACATGAATCAGCAGTAAAACAAACTCAAAACTTTCAGCCAATTGGCTAGAGATGATCTATATGTCCTTGGTGTACAATTATTTTTCAGGAATCCAACAACTTAATTTCAGGTGTGTGTTCATTGCAGTTGTGGGAGCTCTGGAATATCCTCTGACATTTTTCAGGAAACCAAAACTGTGTCCTGTAATAGACATGCTGATTGAATTCACTCATTTTAAAGTGGGGTAATGGAGAAAACGTGGGTAAATGTTGAAGAAATGGGCTTGTGACCTTTAAAAATAAGACAGATTTTTCCTAGTGCCTCTCTTTCTGATACTAAATTAGTTACTTGAAGAAACCTGATTCTTGAGATATAACTGCATGTATTGAGCAAAAGACCAAGCTATTCTTTAGCCTTTCCTTGTCCCTTACATTTTTGTTTAGCTTCGAAGCCTGATTCTGAACACACACGTGCACACACACACGTGTGCATGCACACATACATACATCATTTCAATACAGTAATTATGGTCCTAGTGTTTTTATCTCATGAAAATCCAGAGTCTTCTGAAAATATGAGCATTAGATGACCTTTTTTTTTTTTTTGTGGTAACATGTGAGTGAGGCTTGGAAACAATCCTCTATTGACCTATATAATCAGTTCCTATTAGCGAATAGAGATCCAAATGAAACTTTCATTTTTAGTAACCTCAATGACATAGTAATAATGGATTTCCCAAACCTCCATATTAGATGACATTTCCCTGTTTTCAATTTGAGCTCTTAAGTGCATTAAATTTTGGAAACACTCATATAACACATTATTAAATCTAGCCATTATGGGAAGAAAATATTAAATGACTGAATTCAGTAGTATTGAAGTTGAGCACTGAGATATTAATTTTAAGCCTAATCTGTCCTCTACTCATCACTTACCCTAATCAACATTTTATTTCCATTTTATTTTTCTATTACCTAAAAATATTAATGTAGCATTTTTTCACGTATTTGGGGGAGTGAAGTTTTGGAATATGACATTATCCAGTCCCTGGGCTCATTTGATGAATTTTTTTTTTTTTTGGTTATAAATTAGAGAGCCAAACTAAAACTAGAATTCACAACTTGAATGTGCATAGTTATATCTTCTTTGTAATTGCATTTTTAATTGAAAAATAGTGAAGCTCTTTATTTCTTGTAATCATGTATATCCAGTACCCATAGAAAGCCCTCCCAGTACAGCATATCTAAAAATTATACATATAAATTTAGTTCAAAAATAGTTATTGATACAGGGCTGAGTAAATGGGAGAAATGAAGTAATTCTGCAGATGCTAGAAATTACAAAAATTGCAAACACAATGTGGACACTGAATCTAAACTTGCCTTGGGGTTATATGCTCAGCCAGAGCAGAGGAGAGCCTGCATTTTAAAAGGCCACATCCTAAGGACAGGAGACAAATCTTGAGTCTCAAGACCTCCAGGTAAGATAGCATCCTAAAAAGGCAGCACCTTCAGTGAGCAATCTAGGACAAAAAAAAAAAAAATCATCACCACAGAAGACAGGATAGGGATACTTACCTGCCATGCCCTTAGATCAAACAAAAAAATGGCTTCCCTTGCAATTCCTAACCACAAGTCCAAATTCACAAGACTTGGGGTTATTATTTTTTTCTACCCTCTTGAGGGAAAAAAAAAAAATCTAGGTTAAGGAGGACACTTGTAGCCTCAGGCACCTAGCATGACAAATTAGAATCCTCTCTAGAGAAACGTATCTTAAATCCAGTCTTCAAAGAAGTGTGACAAGTAAACTTCCAAGGAAAATGAGATGACAGTTTTTAAAAAATACAAGAAAACTTTCCAACAACAACAAAGAAGTCCTTAATCAGATGGCTTCACTGGGGAATTATGCCAAATATTTACAGAAGTGACTACAATCCTGAATAAACTTTTCAATAAATAAATAAGGAAGGAAGGAATACTCTGTAACTCATTCTATGAGACTAACATTATCCTGATACCAAAGCCTTACAAAGACACTACAAGAAAAGAAAACTACAGGCCAATATCCTTTATGAACATAAATACAAAAAATCCTCATCCAAATACTATCAAACCAAATCCAAAACATTGAAAGGACTATACACTATGATCAAGTGAGATTCATCCTAGGAACACAAGCGTGGTTCAACATTAGAAAATCCAGCAGCATGATACACCACAATAATAGAACAAAAGAAAAAAAATTATCATCTCAATAGATGTAGAAAAAGAACAGGTGTTGGCAGAGTTGTAGAGAATCTGGAACCCTCATCCACTCTGAGTGGGAATGTAAAATGGTACAGCTGCTATGGAAAACATTTTGGCTGTTCTTCAAAGAGCTGAATATAGAACATAACATATGACCCAGGAATCAAAATCCTAGGTATGTACCCAGAAGTGAAAGCAGGAACACAAACAGAAACTTGTACACCAGTGTTCATTGCAGTAGTTTTCACAATAGCCAAAACGTGGAAACAACCAAAATGTCCATTAACAGATGAATAGATAAACAAAATGTAGTGTATACACACACACATACAAATGGGATATTACTCAGCTATAAAGAGAAATGAAGTCTTGATGCATGCCTCAACATGAAAGAACTTCAAAAACATTATGCTAACTGAAGTCAGCCAACTGCAAAAGAACAAATACTATGTAATCTCACTTATATGAAATAAGCAAATATATAGAATCCAAAGTTTTTTTTTTTAAGATTATTAGTGGTTACCAGGAGTGGAAGGGAGGGGGTATGGAGGAATTTTTCTTAGTGGACGTTAGGTTTACGTTAATGATGTTGGAATAATTTGGAAAAGGACACTGATGGATGAAGAATGCAATCAATGTCACTGAGTTATACATATAGAAATTACTGAACAATAATTCACTGCAATAAGAAAATGCAAAAAACAAACAAAATAATAAAAAACACAAGAAACCACCCACCATGAGTTACAGTTAGAGTCAACAGAAATAAACACACAAAGATAGAAAATGTTGGGATTTAAAAATATTAATGTGAAATAAATATGACTAATATTTTTAACAAAATAAAAGACAGCATTTGAAGTATAATGGAGGAATAAGAGGCTATGAATTTTTACCAGAAGACTTGAAATAGTTTCATGTAGAAATAAAAGTATGTAATTATTGAATTTAGAAAGTCAAGGAATATATCGAATATCATGATAGACACCACTGAAGAGATATTTAGTGAACTGAAAGTTATATATGCTGAAATTATATAAAATTAAGCATTAAGAGACACAAAGGTGGAGATAAGAACAGAATGAAGTGAGAAAAATACAAAGATCTAACATGTGTTATTGGTGGTGTTACGTTCCGTTGAGTCGGTTCCCACTCAAAGTGACCCTATATACCACAGAACGAAACACTGCCCGGTCCTACATCATGCTTACAGTCGTTCTTATGCTTGAACCCATTGTTGTATGCTTGAATCCATCTCTTTGAAGGCCTTTCTCTTTTCCACTGACCCTGTATTTTACCAAGTATGATGTCCTTTTCAAGTGACTGATCCCTCCTGACACATGTCCAAAGTATGTAAGACGTAGTGTCGTCATCCTTGCTTCTAAAGAGCATTCTAGTTGTACTTCTTCTAAGACAGATTTGTTCATTCTTTTGGTGGTCCATGGTATATTCAATATTCTTCACCAACACCACAATTCAAAGGTGTCACTTCTTCTCTGGTCTTCCTTATTCATTGTCCAGCTTTCACATGCGTATGATGCGATTGAAAATACCATGGCTTGGTACAGGTGCACCTTAGTCTTCAAGGTGAAATCTTTGCTTTTCAACACTTTAGAGAGGTCTTTTGCAGCAGATTTGCCCAATGCAATGCATCTTTTGATTTATTGACTGCTGCTTCCGTGGGTATTGATTGTGGATCAAGTAAAATAAGATCCTTGACAACTTCAATCTTTTCTCCATTTATCATGATATTGCTTATTGGTCCAGTTGTGAAGGTTTTTGTTTCCTTTATGTTGAGGTGTAATCCATATTGAAAGCTGTGGTCTTTGGTCTTTATCAGTAAGTGCTTCAAGTCCTCTTCACTTTCAGCAAGCAAAGTTTTGTCATCTGCATAATACAGGTTGATTGTTTTATTGGACAGAGTCATAGCATAAAACATTTATTATCTATTCTGCCATACTAATCTTTTAGACCTTAGTTACACAGTTAAATTTTAAATGCTTATCTCAGTCCTTTGCCTTATTTCTGTGATTGATTTTTGGTTGGCTAGAATTTTCCTCAAGAATTGCTCAGAGAAGAATATTTCTTATATCCTTGCAAGCTCGAAACTGTTTGTCATCTTTTTACTTGAAAGTTATCTTAGTGGGATATAAAGTTCTTGGATCATAACTTCTTACTTTTTTATATTGTAGGTGCTGCTCTAGTATAATGTCCGTATTTCTCCACAGAATAATTTTCTTTTCCCCTTAGATAATCTTTTTGCGGGCTGCCGATGTTTCTGATCATTATTGTCTTAGGCTGAGTTCTCTAAAGGAAAAAAAAAAACAGTGAAGCATATATATAAATATAGAGAGAGAGATTTACTGCAAAGGACTGGCTCATGTAGTTGTGGAGGCTGGCAAGTCCCAAATCCATGGGTCAGTGTCAGGCTGGAGGCATCTCTTGAATCATGTGGTTGCAGGGGCTGATGAGACCAAAAATGGCAGGTCAGGTGGAAGTCTGCTGGCTTACAGGGCTGCGGGAGCTGGCGAATCCCAAAATCTGCAGGTCAGGCAGCAAGCTATTGGCTCATGTCTCGAGAACCAGAAGTCAGAGGATCATAAGTCAGATGCAGAATCGAGAAAGGGAATTTGCCAGAGCATCTATATATATTTTGGACCTAGGCAACACCCCAAGGAAACTCCCCTTTCAACTGCGTGCTTACATGAGATCACTAAATGGAGGATAATTATATAATATCTGCCAAGCCACTGAGAATCATAGCTCTATTTTCCCTGGAACACAGTGTGACTTTTTGATTTGTAAATTCAAATTCTTCTTTTATGTCAGTCATGTTTTCATACTGGTACCTGCAAGTATGTGTTTTGTTCAGGGAATCACGTAATTTATACTCTCACTCTTATTTGTTTCCGTGTCTAACATTAAAACCTGTTGCTATCAAGTTGATTTTGACTCATTGAATTTGACTCATAGTGGCCAGACAGAGTAGAACTGCCCCTATGGGGTTTCCAAGGAGCATCCAGTGGATTTGAACTGCTGACCATTTGGTTATCAGCCGAGCTCTTAACCACTGAGCCAGCATGGCTCCTATGTCTACCATTAGTAGTTTTTTATTTTCAGTTGCTTTTATTAATTTTTTTCATTTCCATTCTCTGTGACTCTTACAGTGTTTTCAATGGTGTCTGTTCTTCCTCATTCTCTTTTGAATATCATAATTACTTCTATTATGATTGCACGTGCTTCTACTTCCTTCTTGAATTCTACCTGTTCCCTTTATATTTTGACTGATCTTGTTGACTTATCTTCTGTTTCCAGAGGTCTTGTACTTCTGATTTGTAACCTTCTTGTAGAGGAAATTGCATCATTTTACATCTGAGATGGAAAACATATTTTTCATCTTCTTCATAGCAACATTTTCCTGGTAAGTGTTCTTATTTTGTTGGTAAATTTCGGACTATACTGATCCTCTCTGAGATGGTTCTCTTACTTTCTCCTACGTATCTTTTGCTGGATCTCAGCTGTTTTGACAGCTCTCCTGTAAATTTTGGAGTTTGTAGATTATATGTTTTCTAGTTTTGCTGAAAATGTAATTTGTACATTTTCTTTATTGATTTTTTTTTTTGTGTGTGACTTTCAGGAGGAGAAAGGGAAAGAAACTGTCTTATACAGCTGTGTTCTTACTGAATATCCCCAATTATCTCTCTTATTATTTCAAATTCTGACATGAGAATGTGGCTGGCCCACTGAGTTCATTAGAAGGGAAATTAAATTAAAACAAATATTAATTCAGTGTTATGAAAAAGAACACTAATAATTTATTCATTATGTTAGCTAGGCAATCTCAAAATAAAAACTGCCTATGTTTAGAACAGCTTAATGTTCTTTTTCATACAGTAAGTATAACATTTAGCTCTGCTCGGAACTGATGGAACAATGCACATGTCTTAGAAGTTCACAGTTTTAGCACATTTTTCTTAATGAGAATGGTAGAAATGATTAATTGCTTGTTCTGATTCACAAAGCAGTCCAAAGGACCAAAATAGCCAATTTTATTATTTTGATGGCTTTTTACACTGTTGAATCCTCTGTATGAATCCCAGTTGTTGACCATATGTGCAGTAATCTTAATAAATGAAATTAGTTTCTTCATGACTACCTAAAAATATGTACAACATATGCAACCAAGCTCTTTTTGTCAGAATAAGAGATTGTCAGCCCTGGTTATCTTCAATGTTGCTCTAAAAAAATCAGATTATAGTATTAAGTACAGAAGAATCAAAAGCCATGAAATATGCTATACCACAAAACTCCTGCCTTCTTTGTGCACCATAGTCATCGGCTACATGCTTGGAATACCAGTTGACTGCAGAAACATTATTTTTTAATTACCAATAGATCTAACTACCGAAGTTGGAAAAATATTTGGTGCTTCCAAGTACAAGACTGCGCAGAGGTCCACAAGACAGAGAAAGAGGCCCCATAATACCTTAAATGTTCACTTTCCCCCTTTATTTTACAGGTTAGTGTACTTGCCTTAATGTTACTTGGATCCACTCCCACGTGGTTTTAGTTTAAATTTAAATGAATTAACAAGACTTGCCAAGAAATTACATTCTTTGGTTTCTTTAGCTTTTCTCCATTCACTGAGAAAATAATCAGATGCTAAAGGTGGAAACCCTGGTGGTGTAGTAGTTAAATGTTATGGCTGCTAACCAAAAGGTCGGCAGTTCGAATCTGCTAGGTGCTCCTTGGAAACTCTACGGGGCAGAGTTGGAATCGACTCGATGGCAGTGGGTTTGTTTTTTTTTTTTTTTTTAAAGGAGGATGGTTAAAGAGAACTTTTGACCAAAAAGGATAGCAGATGTCATACGTTTTTCCAAAGGTCATAGCATTTGTTTCAATTAAATTAATTCATTTAACTTCCCCAAGAGAAAATCTGCTAAATATCCTGAAATCAAGTGAAAACCACATGAGAGAAAGAGGTAAATTACACTAAATGACACTGAAATGTGGTAGAGTGGGAAATTCTCAATTTAAAAGACTGGGAGATAATCGGGAAAAAAATGGAGAATTTATTGAAAAAAATGCATTCTTATGAAGGATTTCTGGAGAAAGGAAAGGATTATTAACTAGTGTCATTCATAGGAGACATATGATAATGCTAGCCTGTGGTTATTTTTCTTAATGGACTCCATATTATATGGCAGTTGCATATAGAACATCTGTGTCATTCAGCCATAGTTATTTATTTTATTACTGTTAAGTGCTGAGGAATAAGCATGGAAAGGAGACACATTTGTCTTGGAATAGCTTTAAGTTATGACCCATCCTAATTTGTTAAATTATGTATGAGTAAATATACGCAAATATAATTATGTGTAACTTTTTTCTCATCAATCTAAAAAATACACCACAGATAAACAGCTAATTATTACATGCTTTAAAAATAATAGTGGGCAGGGTTTGGAGGGAAGGAAATATTTCTTATTTTGATATCATTAGCATGAAGCTAGAAACCCTGCTGATAGTATAGCATTGCATTAGCCATATATGATGTTATAATTTTGCTTAGTAGCCTTATGTTCAGCATCCCTCAAATTCCCTTGAAAATACCTATAACATTACAAAGAAGAGGATAAAAATTCTAAACAGCAGGATGACAAATGCCAGGGCTTGGTTGAAGTATCCATTAACTATATGGTAGATAAAACCAAAACAAACCTGTTGCCGTCCAGTGGATTCTGACTCATACCCACCTTATAGGACAGGGTAGAACTGCCCCGTAGGGTTTCCAAGGAGCGCCTGGTGGATTCAAACTGCCGACCTCTTTGTTAGCAGTGGTAGCTCATAACGACTATGCCACCGGTGTTTCCATATGGCAGACAGACCCAGAAAAATGGCGATGTATCTTGATCCTTTGTCGTATCTTGGTATTGGCTCATATACCACAAAAAAAAAAAAAACCCGCGTGGTGGAGTCGATTCTGACTCTAGAGCTGAAAAAGATAGGAAGACGCTGTATCTCCAGCACAAACCTCCCCTAGACAAGTAAAAGACCTAGGGTCTTTTCATTACCAGGTAAAACCAGAAGAACCAAACACGTTGCCGTTGAGTCAATTCCGACTCATAGCGAACGCATGGGACAGAGTAGAACTGCCCCATATGGTTTCCCAGGACCTTCTGGTGGGTTCGAACTGCCGACCTTTTGGTTAGCAGCCGTAGCTCTTAATCACTATGCCACCAAGGTATCTCCCTTACCAGGTAGACGCTGCTTTTTGAGGAGGCCAGAATCCTGGTTCCTTCTGTCTATAATCTCTATCTCCATCCTGTTCTGTATTATTTTTGCATTCACACAGAAATAGCAACTCCAAGGAAAGGACTGGACAAAAAAAAAAAAGAGGAAATGGCAATGGTGTTGTACCAACCTGAAGGTTCTATATTGTTGTTGTTAGCTGCCATCAAGTCAGCCCCTGACTAATGACAACCCCATGTACGAGTAGAACTGCTCCATAGGGTTTCTTGGCTGTAATCTACACAGAAGCAGATCGCTGGCGCTGCCTTCCCTGTGCTGTTGGTTGGGTTCGAAATGCCAACCTTTAGGTTAGTAGATGATCACAAACCATTTGTGCCACCCAGGTTCCTATAGGGAGGAAATAAAAAGACTGTTAGTTCTAAGATTGCTGAGAATATTATTTCTGAAATGGAAAAAAAAAAAAAAAAACCTGACAAATATAGAAATGGCTCTCCATGTTTCAGACAAAGTAAAGATATATATATCAGTTTCTTAAAATAAAGACAAAGTATGTCTGTGATTTTTATGATGCAAATAGTTAGGAACAAAGAGAAATTAACTCTTTCTCCTAGGTTTGAAAGAATTCATCCCTGACATCATATGTGGTCTTCATCCAGAGCCTATTTTATGACAGTTCCTTGACAATATCTTGAATTTCTTTTATTATTCAGGTGCACTATTTCTTCCTGGTTTAGTTTTGCCCACATATTTCCTAGGGAAACATTAATGCAACCGAAAGTGTCAAATTTTACAGCTCAGTGATATATTTAAATATTTCTAAAATATCTCCTCCATACGTTGTTGTTAGGTGCTGTCAAGTTGGTTCAAACTCATAGCGACCCTATGTACAAAAGAACAGCACACTGCTGGTCCTGCGCCATCCTCATAGTTGTTACGTTTGAGTGCATTGTTGCTGCCACCGCGTCAATCCATTTCATTGAGGGTCTTCCGTTTTTTTTGCTGACCCTCTACTTTACTAAGCATGATGTCCTTCTCCACGGACTGATCCCTCCTGATAACATGTCTAAAGTATGTGAGACTTGCCATCCTCATTTTCTATCTAAAGATCACTCTGGCTATACTCATTCCAAATAAGATTTGTTCTTTCTTCTGGCACTCCATGTTATATTTCAATATTCTTTGCCAACACCATATTTCAAAGGGATCAATTCTTCTTCAGTCTTCTTTATGTACCGTTCAGCTTTCACATGCAAATGAGGTGATTGAAAATACCCTGGCTTGAGTCAGGCACACCTTAATCCTCAAAGTGATATCTTTGCTTTTTAACAATTTAAAGAAGTCTTTTGCAGCAGATTCACCCAATGCAGTATGTCATTTGATTTCTTGACTGCTGCTTTCATGATAATTGATTGTGGATCCAAGTAAAATGAAATCCTTGATAACTTCAATCTTTTCTCCATTTTTCATGATGTTGTTTATTAGTCCAGTGGTGAGGATTTTTGTTTTATGCTGAGGTATAATCCATACTGAAGGCTGTAGTCTTTGATCTTCATCAGTAAGTGCTTTAAGACCTCTTCACTTTCAGCAAGCAAGATTGTGTTATCTGCGTATTGTAGATTGTTAATGAGTCTTCCTCCGATCCTGATGCCACGTTCTTGTCCAGCTTCTTGATTTGCTTAGTATACAGACTGAATAAATATGGTGATAGGGTACGGCTCTGACACACACCTTTCCTGATTTTAAACCACATTATCCGCTTGAGCACAATAAATAGTCTAGAATTTCCACTCTTTGCAACGTTATCGATAACTTGTTATGATCCACAGAGTCAAATGCCTTTGCATAGTCAATAAAACACAGGTAAACATCTTTCTGGTATTCTCTGCTTTCAGCCAGGATCCATCTGACATCAGCAATGATATCCTTTGTTCCACATCCTCTTCTGAATCTGGCTTGGATTTCTGGAAGTTCCCTGTCAATACACTGCTATAATTTCTTTTGAATTATCTTCAGCAAAATTTTACTTGCTTGTGATATTAATGACATTGTTCTGTAATTTCCACATTTTGTTGGATCACCTTTGAAATGGGTGCAAATATGGATCTCTTCCAGTCGCTTGGCCAGGTAGCTGTCTTCCAAATCTCTTGACGTAGATGAGTAAGCTCTTTCAGTGTTATATTCGTTTGTTGAAACATCTCAATTAGCATTCTGTCAGTTCCTGAAGTATTGACTCTCACCAGTGCCTTGAATGCAACTTAGACTTCTTCCTTCAGTGCTATTGGTTCTTGATCATATGGTGCCTCTCGAAACGGTTGGACATAGACCATTTCTTTTTGGTACAGTAACTCTGCATATCCCTATCTTCTTTTGATGCTTCCTGTGTTGTTCAATATTTTGCCCATGGAATCCTTTAAAATTTCAACTTGAGGCTTGGAAAAAAACATACATATATATATTTTTTTCAGTTCTTTCTGCTTGAGAAATGCTGAGTGGGTTTTTCCTTTTTGGTTTTCTCTACTCCAGGTCTTTGCACATATCATTATAAAACTTTATTGTGTCCTCTTGAACCACTCTTTGAAATCTTCTGTTCACCTGTTTTACTTCATCATTTGTTCCTTTCGCTTTAGTTATTCTACATTCAAGAAACAAATTTCAGAGTTTCTTCTGAAATTCATTTTGGCCTTTCTTTTTTTTCTGTCTTTGAACAACCTTTTGCTATCTTCATCATACATAATGACATTCTACAACTGGTCTGATCTTCAGACATTAATGTTCAATGAGTAAAATCTATTCTTAAGATGGTCTCTAAATTCAGGTGGGATATACTCAAGGTCATACTTTGGCTTCTGTGGACTTGTTTTAATTTTCTTCAGCTTCAAGTTGAACTTGCCTGTGAGCAATTGGTGGTGTGTTCCACAGTCAGCCCTGGCCTTGCTCTTACTCTAGATGTTGAGCTTCTCTGTCGTCTCTTTCCACAAATGTAGTCAATTTGATTCCTGTGTATTCCATCCTGTGAAATTCATGTGTATAGTTGTCATTTATGTTGTTAAGAAAGGTAATTACAGTGAATGTTGTAGTTCTTGCAAAATTCTGTCACAGGATATCCAGCAACATTTCTATCATGAAGCCCATATTTTCTGGCTACTGATCCTTCTTTGTTTCTAATTTTCTCATTCCAATCACCAGTAATTATCAACGCATCTTGATTGCATGTTTAATCAATTTCAGACTGCAGAAGTTGGTAAAAATCTTTGGTTCTTCATCTTTGGCATCAGTGGCTGGTGCATAAGTTTGAATAATACTCTAATAGTCATGTTAACTGATCTTCCCTAGGTGTTTAGTTATTATCCTTTCATTGACAGTGTTTTACTTTGGAATAGATCTTGAAATGTTCTTTTTGACAACGAATGCGATGGAGTTCCTTTTCAATTTATCGTTCCTGGCACAGTATGCCATATGATTGAATCTCATCTATATGTTTGGTATATTTTTCTCATCCCAAATGTTAGGTATGTAGTTATGCCCAACTGTCTTTTATCTGCTAGATATTCCAAAGCCTCGCTTATGTCATTCATCTTTTCAGGGAACCAGATTTTAAATATGACTAGATATTACACTGCATTTCTGTTTTCTAGTTACTAGCTTCTGATCCCATTTTCATTATTTCTTTATGTATTTCTTAAGCTTGGCATTTGTGGAATTTAGTCTTCTTACTGCTTTCTTGTATTGATTATTTGTTTTTATTCTTTGCTAATCCCAAGAGCATTTAAGGCTACAACACCCCACCCCCTTTGACTATATCGCATTACTTGTATAGTTACAATATCTAAATAGTTGGCAGTTTGTTTTCTTAATGATACAAGAGTTACTTAAGAATGTGTTTTTAATTTTTGAGTGAATAAATACTTTTTTTGCTTGTTTTTCTTTAAACTGTTGCTATTAATTTCTAATTTTATTGCACTGAAATTGGAGAAAGTAGCCTATACAATTTCCATTTCTGGGAAATTTGGAAGATTCTTTTTGGTATATAGTATAATCAATTTTGGAAACTCTGGTGGTGTAGTGGTTAAGTGCTACAGCTGCTAACCAAAGGGTCGGCAGTTCGAATCCTCTAGGCGCTCCTTGGAAACTCTATGGGGCAGTTCTACCCTGTCCTATAGGGTTGCTATGAGTCGGAATTGACTCAATGGCACTGGGTTTGGTTTTTCAGTTTATAATCAATTTTTAAAGGTTCCATGGAAATTGATGAATGTGTGTTCTTTATAAGAGTCAAAATATAACATATAAAGCAATGAAATCAACTTTATTTATTTTATCATTCACTTTTTCTGTTTCCTTGTGTAATGGATATTCCAGGCTACAGGTGAGCAAAATTACTTCCTAGTTTTCTAGAAGGATGATCAAACTAAGTACTCTTGATACACAGGGTCATAAATTAAAGATCAATTTAATTGGAAGATATATATATATTTACATAAACCCACCAACCCACTGCTGTCGAGTCGATATTTACATGTACATATAAATTTACAATTTATTGGAAGATACACACACACCTGTGTATGTTGTTGTTGTTGTGTGCCACTGAATTGATTCCGACTCATAGCAACCCTATAGGACAGAATAGAACTCCACCACAGGGCTTCCTAGGCTGTACCCTTTACAGAAGCAGATCACCAGGCTTTTTCTCTTGTGGAGTGGCTGATGAGTTTGAACCCCTCGCCTTTCAATTATCAGCGAAGCACTTAACCATTGCACCACCAGGACTCCTTGATACATATACGAACATATTCATATATATTAGGTTTTGAACAATTTGACTATGTACTTAAAACAGCTTTCTGTTATAAAATTTGATACAATAAAATGTATATTCTTTGTTTTATTTTTTATATCTGTTTACTAATATTTTTAGTTTAGGTTACTTTACATTACATGTAACTGTTATAAAAGCACATTT